>NW_004524726.1:2024602-2025625 GCF_000260255.1 Octodon degus
TCCCTCCTTGAACTTTATTTTATTTTACTGAGAAACAAATATCAATGAGACAGTTTCAAACCTGATTAATAGGACAGTTTCAATAATTAATACATAGTACATTGGTATTTTCTTAGTGATTATCCATAGTACAAAATGCAGACAGGATGTCCTGTCCAAACACTAAAAATACAAATCTTTCTTCTCATTGAATTAAGCAAAAGTAGCTGTATATCTCTCCTAACTATTCTGTATATGCAAATACAAAATGGTCCTTCCTTTGTATCCCCTTCTTTTTGGTTTAGTCCTGTCAGAGAAGGGTATTCATTGGCATCTAAATACTACAGGTGTTTGAGTTCAGCAAAACAATCCAACACAGTCCAGCAGTTCACAATAGTAGTGGGTTATCCACAGAAGTTGTAGACTTGAGCTTTTCTCAGCTCAGCATCTTAATATGGCTTTACTTTATATACATCATTTTTATACTTTTCTGCTTGATGTTTAAGACCAAGATAAAACAAGACCTATATAACAAGAAATGTAACCTTTGTATCTGATAAGGTCAGTCAAGTACCATCAGGATTTATCCTGTAACCCTGTACCATACTTTGTAGATCCTTTGTCAGTGTGAGCCATGTGGATGAGTCATGGCCAATGCTTGACCAATTTGTTCTCTGTGAAAGCCTGAGAGAATGTTTTCTCTCCATAGGCACACTACATCATCTATCACTTTCCTCTGTGGCCCCATAATCTCCTGTGGATCAGAAAATTTGGGTCACAACTTAGTTACATGATGTTACAGTATAGGTTCTCCTATGTCCTCAGTCTTCACTGACCTTGAAAGGCTAGGTCCAAAATGTTGGCTGACCTTACAGCTCTTTCTTTTCTCCAATTTTTGATCTGCAAACTTAGGTTGTTAAGCCTCCAGAAGAGCAGCTTATTATTATCCTGCAACATATGCAGCTCGGTTTACCCTAATGATCTGTCTAAATATCAAACATCTTAGGCATAACATGGAACAGGTATTTTCCATCAAGCATTGAT
>NW_004524726.1:2026636-2029673 GCF_000260255.1 Octodon degus
ACCAAAAAATTGCATGATTGTTGAAAATCAATGCATCGCCAAAAGTTATACTTGAAAAGGAGATAGTTACCCTGTAGTTTAAAACAATACTGACAACATTAAATAAATAAAACAAACGTAATACAAAAAATTAAAATGTAGAATATATAATATAATTAGCAACCACAGAAATGGTTTCAAAATGGCAAGTTATAAAGAATACAAGAATATTCTATAAGTGAATGTAAACAACATTGTAGTTAACATCTTAAGAAAAAATGGATACTTTTTAGAGATACTAAAGGAAACAATACTGCAAGGGAGTAATTATTATACTAAAGTACTGACATCCAAATGAGCTAGTAAACAAAAATGCGTTAATATACAAACCAAGGAAAGTAATTGAATACTGAATATGATTATTTAAAATATCATGAAGTTAAAAAAAAGGAGCTATATACTCTTTGAGCACAAAGAATATTGGAATTTTGACCCAGAGTAAGTAACAAGGTATATGTGTAGTACTATATTTTAAAAATACATTAAAGTGGAAAAAATGTTGAACATGTAGAAAAATTGACATGAATTACGAAATGAGCTTATAACCAAATTTCTGCACAGAAAAACTTTGGAGCAGAGAAACAAAATAATATAAATCAGGCACTCAGAATAGAAAATGATAACCAAAGATTATAAATCTGGCAGAATTGTTTTTCAACAAAGAAAATCACAATCTATTAGAAGCGTAAAGTAATTCATTATACTGATACCACAATAATTTCCTATAATTTTGTTGAAGAATGAATTTCAGATTACCAAAACTACAGAATTATTTACAAAACTAACATATAGAATAGCAGCAAGTCCTAATAGTTCTCTTTACAGAATGTATATTAACTAGAAAATGACATAGTATGTATTGGATATTTGTTCACATGTGCATGCAACATGAATATTTTCAAAGCAGTTTTAAGGTTGTCTAAGTAAGAGGAGATGAGCTTGATAGTCATGGGATGGAGGATCTAAGACTCCCAAAAGTGATATGTAGATTGAGTTTAATCCATATTAGTGTAGTAAATCCTAGTCTTACCAATGAGTTTGTACCAAGAGCGTGTTCATAAATTGGATTCATCCACCATTCCAACAAAGTGGAATTCCTACACATGTTTGACACAAATACACAATATAAAGCACAAAAGAACAAACACACAAATATGTGAAAAAGCTATTTTTACTTTTATAGTTACCTTAAAATTGTAAGGTAGACACATGAACTACTCCCATAATTTGTTTGCATACGGAAGTGTTCCTACTGAGAGGTGTATTTATAAAATACAAAGTTTGCAACTCACATGTACCTAAGCCAGGCACACACCATGTTACAGTTTGCCATTTCTTTTACAGAAATGAATAAGCAGATCCTAACATTCATGTGGAAACACAAAAGGGACAAAGTAATCAAAACAAACTTGTAAAAGAAACACAAATACCTTTTAATGAAAATATAGAAGTTAAGAGATGTGATACAATTTGATTTGAGGTAATGGCATGCTGATGAACAATCATATATAAGAGTTTAGAAATAAAACATTGCAGTGATATGCAACTTAATTGAAGGAAATTGTTATTACTTAAGTTAGTAGATACAATCTGTCTGACAAATAATACAATAGTGAAAAGGACCTGTGCACTTGTGCACAGTATGGATAGGCACATATGTGGCAACCAAGCAACTTCACACCCTTGAATTCCATGCCATGATTTAGGTCACATACAAAATCCAAGCCAGATCCACATTGTGTTTCCCTGTGGTGCTGGGCAACAAATGTGCTGACCAATTTATTGATCTATTCATAGACAATGCCTACTCTCTGGGAGAAAGGGAAACATGGAGTGTCAGTGGATCAAGGGAGAAATTGCAGATCTAGTCAGCAGTATGAGCTCTAAGGAAAGCCCATAGCAGTCATAAACTACAGAGTGGGATTTGTATTCTGAGAGTGACTCAGAGCAGGCTATAGTTTGAGAAGAAACTCAGTGTACCCACCATATTGCCAGGGACTGCTTGATCAGATACCATTTTGGGAAGGTGTTTACTGGTTATGACTGAGTCACCAAAAACCTACAGAACACATCCACTCCAAGATTTCCAATGATATGCTATAAAGCTGGGTAAGAGACAGCAAGCTATAGAGATGGTACTCTAGAGAGAGGGTGCTGGCTCACACCAGGAAAGGTATGGCCTTGCACTCTGGTGGAGGAAAACAGACATAAGAGTTAATCCCGCAGAAGTGGGTGGATATGAAAGTGCTGGCATTAAGTCTAGCAATATGTTTACATCCCCATCCCACGTCTTACGTCCAAAAAAGATCAGTTGTCTAATTGTTTTCTCCAGCCAACAACATTGGCTTGGATGGTTCCCATGTCTGTAGTGTACAAAGAGAGGAGCCTCCAGAGCAAGGGGGACACCCTCACCACTGTTTGTGGCAGGACATGCCTGTAATCCCAGAGCTCAGGAGGCTAAATAAGGATGATCACCATGAGTTTGAACCTAAAATAGAGAAATTGCATCTCAAAAAAAAAATCAAAAGTATTGGAGACAGGAATGACCACAGTGAACAGACAGCATCAGAACTAGTTGATAGGTCTCATGTCAGTAACGATTATTTAAAAGGGTCTGAAAAGCAGGAGAACATGAAAAAAAGAATCACATAGCCATTGAGATATGCAAGGAAACTAATCTAAGATAAATTTGAATCAATGAAAAAATAATAAGACAACATAAGTCAATAAAGCCTTGTGTAACAAAAATGATAGAAGAAATCTTTCTGAAAATGGGAAAACAACTACAGTAAAGTGAGGCATATAAAACAGCAAATAGCCTGGGTCAGAAAAGAAACTCTCAGCAGCATATCAGAATCAAAAATCCCAGAGATCCAACACAATTATAAACTCTTAAAAGCTCTTAGAGTAAAGCAATGTATCACATGGAAACCTTAAAAACAAGGCAGCAGTTAAATAAATTTACAGTAAATAACTTCTACTACAACTGATATATCAT
>NW_004524726.1:2030023-2038994 GCF_000260255.1 Octodon degus
ATTACAAGACACTGGGAGTGAAACATACTTACCAAACAAAGTAAAATAAATTTGCATTGGAACTAACATAGAAATTTAAAAGTATTATAACTATCTCAAATTAGGTAAAATCTTTTGTCAATGTACAAGATATAAAAAGAAAAACACTAATCTCAGCTAAAAAATATAGTCCAAAAATTGTGGAATAAAAATAATATTTGTAACATTAAAATTTCAATTTGTAGAATTAGCATACTAGTAATTGACAGAAAGAAGAAGAAGTTATCTTTAAGATAGATTAACAGAATTTATCCAGGCTGGAAAATAAGACAAAGGAAAAATAGCAACAAATTCAAAAGAGCTCCAAAATTTTTTTCAATTATATTTGAAAGTCAAAAATAAATATAATTGGAAAAAAAAGTAAACAGGACAGATACAAAATACTAAAAATGTTGTTAAAATTTCTCAAATATGCAAAAAGTAGTGCAGAAATTTGTAGACACATGATATACCAACACAGAATCAGAAAATAAACTTGAAGGCCGGCTATTATAAAATGTTGGAATTCGGGAGTTCCTGCTGGTTAGCTCAGTTGTTTAAGCACATGCTCATGCAAAAGCAGTCAGCCCAAGATCCGCGGTTTGATCCCCATCTCTACCTGCCTTACCAGACCCGCCCTTAAGGCAGCCTGAGCCAGCCAAAAAAAAAAAAATCCTTCTCAACTGTTAGGGCTGGCAAAATAGCTCAGCGGATTAAAGCAACTGCAAGCAGGCTCAGGGGCCAGGGGTTCGATCCGAGGGTCTGCCATGCCGGCCCCACCCTTAGGGCGCCCTGAGATGGCAATTGAGACTGGGCAACGTGGCACATACCTATAGTCCCAGCTCTTTGGAGGCTGTAAACAGGCGGATCACTACGAATCTGATCTAGTAGTGAGATCTTGACTATCCTGTAGATCTTTCCCTAAAATACAATAATAATGATAATAATAATAATCATAAAATAAAATGTTGAAAGTCAAAGATAAGTAGCAATAAAAGAGAAAAATCATGTGGACCAAGTTCAGTGATCTGATTAAGGTGTGACTTATTCGGTGATATGCAGGCCAGAAGAGAAAAGAGCAGGGACTTACAGGGCTAAAGCAAGGCATTGTCAGACAATAACACTGTCATAAATGCTAACTGAGACTCATGAAGCAGAAGATAAATGCTACCTATGGAAATTTAGATTGTCAAAGAGAGAAAGAAAATCATGACAAATGGCAAGTACTTATGTACATTTCAACACCTACCTTTAGTCAGTGTTCTATTACTCAAATGTAGTTTTAAATAGTGGAGTCTTTATTAATGTATTTGAAAAGTAAAAAAGAAAAACCCCAAAGGTACACTTATAGTATGTATTTATATTTGTTGACCTGCATTTGTTTTTACTATTTTAAAATGTATTTTGTACAAGTCTTACTGCACAGTTTGGACTGGTAGTGATCCTCCTGTTTTTGGCCTCCCCCATGGTGAGATTACAGACATGCACCACCATGCCCAGATTTGGTCAGAGGCTCAGTGTGCAGTGGGGCGTGGAGCTGGTAGGGCATGCGGAACCAGGAATCCAGTTCCTGCGCTTGCCAAAGCAGGCACTTAGTCCACTGAGCTATTCCGCCAGCCCTAACTGACATGCATTTTAATAAAATTTAAATTTTGAAGAATTATGTTAAAAAGTCTCACATAATAAAAATATTTTAAATTATTAACTGATACTGGAAATGAATATCACATAGGAAATTCCAACTTCATTTCTCTACATTTGAAACAAAACAAAGTAGGACTTTTGCACAGTACAATATCAAGGTTTCAAAAACCCATAAAACTTAGTCTGATATCTCTTCTACGTAATGTGACTATTTATAATAATGTTCTATGTAAAATTGTAAGTAGTTGAAGATATGGAGTGTTTTGACATTCAAAGACAACATGGAATTGTTTTCAAATTTAAATTATTTTTATTCTACAAATGCACACACTCAACGCTACTCTTTCCAAACAGAAGAGAAAGCATTGAATGTAGAATAATAATGATCTTAAAATAATTATCGACTCACTTCTTTATGTCATACCCTACCCTGAATATAATCATTTTGATATCAAAGATCACATTTAATATATCTGTGCCCATACCTTCACATAGTACACACTCAATCTGAGTATATTTATCAAAGTAATGCTAATATAATGGTCTACTAACTAAGAAAGAACAGCTATCATTCAAAAGTGCCTGCCTATTTTCAAACACATTTTAAAAAATGTAATGCATTTGCATGGTGTACAATCTTAGCTATTCTTCAAATACTCATCCAAAATTAAGAAAGCATAGTTGAAAGGGAATGTGAAAATAAATTTATATTATTATAAAAACATGAAATTAATAATGAGAAAGATCAACATGGCTTATACAATCAATTCAAATTTTCAAAGGTTGACAAAATTGGCAGTGATTCATGCAAAGTAGATGAAAAGAGAGTGCCACGTAGCTTCAGTTCATAAAAATTTATGCTATCTCCTGTAAAGAGTTCTTTCATTTTGACCCAAATATATCTTAGCGTTGAAATATTTACATAGGGTAATATACAAAATGATTTTTGAGTGAATTTGTTTGTATTTGTATATCCTTAGAGGCTAGATAAAATTATTTTTTCATCCACAAGTTAAAAAGCAGAGGAAAAAAGTAAAAGCATTTATCATTAGATCACTGGGAACTTCAAAAACACCCCCTTTTGATGTCTCAGTCTCATTTCTTTATGCTCCGTTTCACATATGTGTGTAAGTATGTGCCCACATGCCCTCTACTACTTTCTCTTGAGCAGTAAATCTAATTTTTAGAAAAGGAATAACAGTCGTATAATGATTTGTCATATTAAAAGAGTGAAATAAGCACTTCACTGTTGTTGATATTAGTGAGCAGAAGAAAATAATTAAGACTTAGAGTCAGGCTGCTACAGTGCTGTTTGGCTTCTCCACATTAAGTTGAGGAGGAGTGGATAAAAGACGGTGAGTTAATTCTTTCCCTCTTCCTTCCTTCCTTCCTTCCTTCCTTCCTTCCTTCCTTCCTTCCTTCCTTCCTTCCTTTCTTCTTTCTTTTTGCAGTACCAAGGATTGAATTCAGGACCCTGCGCTTCCCAGGCAAGTGCTTATTCTACTGAGCTATCTCCCCAGCCCAGGATGGTGAATTCTTTAAAACCCAAAGACCCAGAAAGTGATAAGATGTGCATATCTTTAAAGTATTTTAAAGTATTTCAGAGACAAGTATTTCTGCTAGGCCCACTCTTATTTACTGTTTTTTTATCCAGAAGTCAAGCTATTCCACTTTGGTTAGTCTTTTAGGGCTTTGAACTCTTTCCTAAGCCTACATCAAGCCTGCCTGGTTGACTTGTTATGTTTTTTGTACTCAGCCCCTTGGGCAAGAGCAAAACAGATTCTACATATGCTAATCTTGTCTCACAATAAGACAACTTTTGTAGACATTGCTGTCCTAAAATAGACTGAGAATCAAAAGTTAGCTCATGTTCAGTTTTCATTTTTTCTGTCTTTCTCAAATTCCAGATACCGTCTTTGTATGTTTCAAAAATTCCTTCAATCTTCAGAGGTAAAGGAGGTAACCAAGGTGCATCCTTCCCCTCAAATGAGTCCAGCATGGGGAGAGCCAGAATAACTCTCTCTGTGAAAGTGTACATCCCTCAATTTCTTGACAAAGTCTTCATTATATCTTTCACAGCCTTAATGTAGCTGCATTTTCCTCATGCAGCTCTTTTGTAAATGTGTATGGTGGTGGTGCTGGTAGTGCAGTTCTTTCTTTTCCTCTCTCTCATTTGGACCTATTATTTGTGTCAGAATTTCACTCAAATCTGAAGAGGGAAGAGTTTGATTCTAAAATCTCCTTTATTCACCTATTTCTTAAAAACTCACATTAAATGTATAACAGAGGTAAACTGTAGAGTGAAAATCTTACATAATAGAGGAACTGTAGCAGTTCTGAAGGAAGAATTTATGTATCAGGTGCTGCATATATAATTATATAATTATAACGGTCAAGACTGCTTTATAGATGTAGAACTTTAATTTCAGAAGCATGTTAAGATTTTCAAGACTTTTATAATGGGAAAATATTTCTCAAAGGGCATTGCCTTTTATTAAATACAATGTGATGAAATTATGTATTCTCAATATTTACATTAATATAAGAATAAAGTAATAGTATTAATTCACCGTCTTAGAAAATTAGTGCTATATCAAAATTACAAAATTTATAATCTCTTCACTGACCAGTAATACTTTACACTACTCTCCATGATAGAATGTACAGCATGGCAGAAGTACAAATGTTCAGTATTTTTCTCACATGTTATATAGAATATGTACATAGAGTGGTAGATACATCAGTAAAATATTTAAGCATTTTGCATTTAAAATTTATCTGAAAATTGTTTTATGCCAATAAACTTTATCAAGCAGCATTAATTCATGCACCTCAAGAATAAAAGTGCTGAATGCTGATAAAATTAAGAAATTTGAAATTCCTTAAAAATGCAGTATCTAATAGCAATGGAATATACACTTAAAAAATAAAATAAACTTAAATCCTAGGTGATTCATCTAAGTGGTGAATACAGAAGGAGCTTTCCATGTTTCTCTCCTCACACACCAATTGGAACAGCTTCTCACAGAACAAACGATCTTCACAACACTAAAGAAGGCAAGCAAGATATTATAGTTCTTAGCTTTATTATAATAAAAGGGAAAGAGTTTTTGAAGAAAGCAGAAGAAATTTTCTGCTCCACTCCTCCCTCATCTCCGGGGAGCATGGCGTGATATGTCCACACATTCAGGAAGAAGGAACTAAGTTCTGTTCATATACACAAAGCAGAGAAACAGGCCACTCGAGAGCAGTAGCACAGAGTGACAGTATTCCTTGGGCAAGAGATACTGAGACAGCATTCACCAAGCAAAGAGGAGACCAATTCCACCATTTCTCCTCTAACTTCCTATAGCAAAGTGTGGAATAAAACTACACCAAATGGTGTGAAAGCTAGAAAGCACTTTATCTTCTTGTTCAGTGCCAGCCCAGCATGAAAACCACAGAAATACCCAGAAGCCAAAGGATTTTTATAGAAATATTAGAATTTTCAAACAGAGCCTTTTCCACATGAGACAACTCAAGTTCTAGTCTGCATTGTTGCCAGTCTTGACCTGGGCCACTCTTTTCCCCTAGGAAGACTGTCCAAATCTCTGAAGCTGTGAGGCCCAGGTGCAAGCTAGCTTGGCACCATAAGTCTTGGCAAACATGGGTCTTTCTCCAGTACTTGCCACCCAACATTGAATAGCACATTTATTTAAGGCCAGTGCTCACAGATGGGACAACGGTGCTATGGAGTTAGAAAAGGGCTTTTACCTTGCTAGGATGCACTCAGGCTTTCATTTGCATTGCCATCATTTGAGACACAGGCTTGAGTGTACTCAAGTGCCTTCCAGATTCTTGTGGCTGTGAGATTTGAGCATGTTAAAGGGTTAAAATGAAATGTGGAAAGATCTTCCTCGTGCATAGTAGTGGAGTAACCTTGTTCTAACGAATACATGTCAGGGTGCCTGGCAGAATATCCTGCCCTGAGCAGAATTTCCTCCAGAGCCTGGACCACTCCCATGGAATTTGTTTTCTTACCTATCTAGAAGATACAAATGTCTCTTCAAGCACTTAGCCAGTCCTACTGGGGCACAAACTTCCTATCGCTGATCATGTAACCTTTTGCCACTTCTCTCTCAACTGCTATTTCAGATGCATCACTGGTTAGATGTCTGGGGAGTCTCATCACTGGAGCAGACACCCTTCCTAGGCCCTCTCCAATTGGAACAGTGAAGGACACTCAAAGGCATGCTCAAGCTCTGGAATTGGAATTTCAGCTGGTGAATTTTTTTCTGACCTGTCAATGTAAACTTTTGTCTTTAATTTCTATTTCTTATGTGTAAACATGTATGTGTCAACAGTTTATTAAACTTTGTCTTATTGATTTTAACTTGGTGTTAGAGGCTTTTGCTGTTCATGAATCTAGATCTTTAAATTAGGCAGCTACAAATATAGCCTTTATGAGATTACCCATAGTTATTCTTAGCATAAGTCTTGGTGTCTGTGGACCTCCCTTTATCAATGCTATAAAAATGTTACCAATGTAATAAAGATCCATCCTCTACCATTGTGGGTAAGACAGGGCAGTAAGAGCAGAATTTGCTTTGAAACTCAGAGTCAAACCATGATAGCTAGCATTGAAGTCATCTTAAGGTTACTGTCCAAGGTATGTGTCCTCTCAGGAAGTCTCAGGAACAGTTTCTACGTTAGGAAGAGACACAAAGAGCTTGTCCAATGGACTCCTACCCAGATTTATCTGTGGCTGATTGTGGCAGCTTTGGGCCTTGGGCCTACCTTAGCCATAGCCAGTCTGTAGCTATGTAGGACATGGTCCTAGGGCAGAGCTAGAATGACCTCAGTGGACCTTAGGTTCAGGATATAATATAAATTTAAAGACTTGGTCAATACAGAAACCTCATAAAACAAAGACAGAATCCTGAAATTCCTGGCTTCAAGTTGACTGCTGTGAATGAAATATTGGGCAATGCATCAGCCCCAAGAAAAGTATTACGGGACTGGATTATCCTTTTTTGATACTCAGCTTATGATGAACAACACAGCAAATACACACTAGAAGAAACTTCACCTTCAACCATTCTATAGTGCTAAATAATGGCAAAATATCAACCATAGGATAATAGCAAATCTAGACTTAAGGACTGTATAGTGAAGAAATAGCCAAAGGTGTATAGGCTCAGAGAAGATAAGCAGTCTCCTTAAAATTTTGGGAAAAGCATATAAAACCAAATCTAGATTAATGAGACATGAATATATACAGAACCCTTTAATGAACATATAATGTAGCATACAAGTAGTCATCAGAAAATATCAAGGAACAATTATCCTCTTTAAATGATCAAAATATGTTGCCTAAAACTAACCATATAGTAACCAGTCTGAGAGTGAATTGTTGGACATGGAAATACAGCTCACTTGAAGAAACCCAGAGCTTTAAGAGAACACAAAGAAATAATTCAATATTCCAACAGAAGATAGATTAAAGTAATTTTAAAATATCAGACAAATCTGGACTGAAAACACAATAAATGTAGCTTAGAATATGATAAAAATATTAAAAGCATAAGAGATCAAATAAAAGAAAGAATTGTGAGCTCAAAGGCAAGCTACTGGAAAATATGTGGTTGGAGAAGAAAAAAGAAAAATTTAAAAAAAAGAAAAGTGAGCATTTCCTACAGAAATGTAGGAACTATAGGGCTTTTCCTTTGCCATAAATGCAAAACAGAAGAGAAATAAAGGAGGACCTCATTGCTAAGAGTGGGGGGTTGCTCAAAGGAAGTCAAGGAACCTGCTGTTGAGGGATCCCAGAACAGCAATTTTTATTGGGTTGGACTCGAGGTGGAGTTTACAGGAACAAGACAAGCATGAGCAGGCAGAGGATGGGAAGGTCATTGGCGCATGAATGAAAAGGAGGCAAAGATTTTATCTTGGGACTAGAAGAAGAGCACTGAAGTTGGTGTGGGAGGACACGTTATTGTTTTGGGACCCAGTGCCGTGTGGAACCACCTGCCAGAATGACCCTGGCAGGATTCCAGATGGGCAGAAACCCATAAGGAATCACATTAACATAGCTGGTAGTGGGGGTTATTGAAACTTAATAGCATTTGAAAGTGACCAGTGTTAGAAAGCTTATTCCAAGTTATAACACAAGAAAATTTCTCAAGTTTTGAAGAGGATACAAATAGCTGGTAACAGGAAAGTTAAATATCAACAGTCAGGTGATTATTACATACATACAAATTTGAAGTCCTATGAAAAATGGAGAAATTTCTGAACACACACCATACCAAGACTTAATCATGAAGAAACAGAAAACTAGATGTTTTAGTCAACTTTTTATGACTGTAAAAAAGTATCAAAAAATAGCATCCTAAATAGGGAAGGATTATTTTGGCTAATGACATCTGAGGTCCCATTCTATGGTCCACTGGTTCCACTCCTGTAGGAGTGTGCTGAGGTAAAAACACCATGGAAGAAGGGTATGGGTGAGAAAGCTGTTCACTTCACAGCAGCCAGCAAAAAGATAGCAACAAAGGGAAGAGCAGGTCCAGGATACAACCCTCAAAGCACATAACCTACTCCCTTCAATTAGCTCTCACCTTCTAAATTTCCATCAAATCCCAATAATGACTTGAAATTTAAGTTTCAATTAGAGCATTAATCTAGTGAGGATGTAGGAACTTAAATGACTCCCATCTATTGTCATCCTGGCCATTAGAGCATGATCTTTGGGAATATTTCAGATTTAAATCCTAGCAGAATTATGATCAGAACAGATCAATAATTAATAATGAGATTATATCATCACTAATAAAAGTTGTCCATCAAAGAAAAGTTGTGGGGACACCTACTCTTCCTGTTCCCCCTCCTTGTGGCCTAGCCACTGTGAGGTGAGTAGCCTGCATCACCACAGGCTCCATGGCAGGGCTACTGCCTCACTACAGGCACAAACAGTCCCAAATGGCCATGGGGAGACAAACATATATTTCTTCCTCAAAATTGATTACTTTAGATATTTTGCTACGCTAATGGAAAGCTGAATAATACAACTTGCAGGCAGAAACTTTATGAGGAAGGAAAAAGTGGCATGAGATTTTTTAGAACACTAAAAAATATTTTGAAGAAAAAAATACTTCCTAGGAAAGAATACTATGTTCATTAAAATTATGTTTTAGAAATTAAATAGAGATAAAATGATACATGTACATACTATACCAAAAAGTCTACAGACTCAAGAAAATGCCTATGAAATGTCAGTGACATTCTGAAGAAGAAGAAGAAGAAGAAGAAGAAGAAGAAGAAGAAGAAG
>NW_004524726.1:2040522-2042054 GCF_000260255.1 Octodon degus
TCCGATCTAAGAAGAAGAAGAAGAAGAAGAAGAAGAAGAAGAAGAAGAAGAAGAAGAAGAAGAAGAAGAAGAAGAAGAAAATTACTTCTCAAAGTCATGTGAAACAACAACAAAACAAGCAAAAACCCTACTTAAGCCAAAGGCATCATAAATAGAAATAATTCAGCAGAGGCAGTATACTGCATCAGTTTAAACTATGATGTATCACAAATTTATATAATCAAAAGAGCATTGTAGTACAATATAAACATCCGAAGAGAACAGAGAGCTTAAAAGGAAATACACGCTTAACTCTACCTGATTTGGGGCTGAGGATATAGCATGATGGCATTAGTGACCCCTGGCAAGTGCAAGGGCCTGAACTCAGGAACCAGCCTTGGTGAAACACATCTATAATCCCAGCACCAGAGAGGCTGAGATAGGAGGATCATTATGAGTCAGAAATGAATACAGAGACCCTGAATCAAAAAATGAAAAAAAAAAAAATCATTGGAAAGGTACCTCATTTCAAATGAAGTTGCTAAGACACACAAAGAAAAATATGAACTTTTTTTTAATGAATGGTGCTGGACACATTGTATATGCATGAAGAAAAAGTGGAAGTAGGTCATGTTTCTTATCAGTTACAAATTTCAAGCCAAAATTCATTAAAGACTTAAATTTAAGACAGGAAACTATTAGTAAAAATTTAAAAAAAAACACAAATACCTCAGGACATCAGAATTGTAACTCTTATCAAGACAAGAGTCCTGAAGTACAACAAACAAAAAGAAAAGAGAAGAACAGAAATATGTCAGCATGAAAAGCTTCCACATATTAAAGGAAAAAAGTCCATGGAGTGAACAGACAATTTACAGAGTGAGAAAATATTTTTGAATCATACATCACTCAAGTGGGTAACAGCTAAAATATATAAGGAACTTCAAATACTCAATAGCAATAGTAAAAATCTAATTCAATTTAAAAGAACTAGAAAGCTCAAAATGTATTTCTCAAAAGAAGACATAAACATATGCATCAGGCACATTCCTAATCATCAAGCAAATGCAAGTAAAACAAAGAGATACCATTTTACTTCAGTTAAAAAGGCTATTAGTAAAATGAGCAATATAACAAGAGCCGCTGTAAGATGTAAAGAAGAGAGAAACCCTATATATTGCTAGTGGGGATATAACATAGTAAAGTTATTATGAAAAACAATGTGAAAGATATAAAAAATATAAGTAGTACCACTATAGGATCAAACATCCAAAGGAAAGGCAATTGTTATGTAGAGGGGATTTGGATTTTCATGTGTCTTACAGCAATATTCCTACAATCCCTCCACCCCACCAAAAAAAAAAAATCAACAAAACCTAAGTGTTTATCAACTGATAAATAGATACAGAAAAGTGGTACATATGGAGAGTAGAACAGTATTTGGTCATTAAAATAATGCAATCCTGTCATTCACAGAACTAGAAGACATTATATCTAGTGAAACAAACCAGACACAGAAAGTAATATGAGGTCTCATTCATAGACAGAACATA
>NW_004524726.1:2042591-2043899 GCF_000260255.1 Octodon degus
AGGACAGTTTTAATAATTAACACATTGCATACATTCTTCCTGGTTAATTGCTGTACAAGATGCGGACATGATATCCTATTTACAAATACTATTAGAACAAATCATTCTATTCATTAAGAGAATGTAACTATATATCTATCCTAACCACTTTGAAAACACACATACAAAATGGACATTCATCGGTATACCCTTTTTTTGTTAAGTTCGATTATTTGAATATTATAGGTTTGTTAACTCAGCAAAATATTCTAAAAAAGTCCAGTAGCCCATAATAGTATTGGGTCTTTCGCTTGACTAGCAATGTCAGAAATTGTTTACCTGAGTCCCCTACAGCACAACCTAACAGCATGGCTTTATTTCTTATATTTCACTTTTATACTTTTCTACTGGCTGGTTAAGACGAAGGTAAAGCAGGACCTATGCAACAAGAGTTGTAGCTTTTGAGTCTGATAAGATCAGTGAAATCCCCTCAGGATTTATCCTGAGATCCTGTACCTAAGATTGTAGAATCATTATCAGTGTCAGCCCTGTGGATGAGTCATGGCCATTGCTTGGCCAATGTGCTCTCTGTGAAAGCCTGAGAGAATGTTTTCTCTCCATGTGCCTCTCCTTAGGCACACTCTACATCATCAATCACTTTCCTTTTTGGCTCCATAATCTCCTTGATCAGAAAATTTGGGACACTACCGAGTTACATGACATTACAGTACAAGTTCTCATATGTCCTGAGTCTTAATTGACCTTGGAAGGCTAGGGCAAAATGTTGACTTTCCTTGCAGCCCTCCTTTTTCTCTAATTTTGGCATGCAAACTTAGGTTGTTAACCATTCAGAAGATAAGCTTATTGTTACCATAAAACTTAGGCTGTTAAGCTTAACCTCACTATCTGTCTTAGGCATAATATGTCTGTCTTAGGCACAATCCTAGGCATAATGTGGAACAGGTATTTTTCATCAAGTACTGATATGTTGAACTTTACATAAGCCTATACAGAATATGATAAAAACTTAGAATATATTTGAAAAATAGGCATAAAGAATTATATACTTCTAATGTTTACACATAAGTCCAAAAATCTCACCATATACAACCTTGAAGCAGGACAGTCCCACGTATTCATTTTCCTGTCTCTTGTTTTCATTCACCACCCCCTTCTTTTTGAACAATTGTCTACCTGAGAGACTTCATAGCAGCAACTAGCATGTCATGACAAGCAGCTCATATTCAGAAGACCAGAAAGACAGGCACTCCAAGCATGAAACTACTATTACAGATTACCACTTGCAGTGCAGCAGCTTAGTTCACAGGT
>NW_004524726.1:2062229-2063436 GCF_000260255.1 Octodon degus
AAAAAAAATTTTCGAATAATTTAGCACATTATAAATAGCTTGTGAACTGGTTGGTAACTGCAAAATAAAGTCAAGACTGGAGAGAACAATGTCATTGTTGGAGATGAGTTCAATACAATAAAGTGTCATGCCTCCCAACTGAACAGAAATGGACCATTGTTCATTGGCCCATGATATGCTCGTGTTCATTATTTTTGCATTTTCTAAATTTTTTATGAATGCATAATGGGAACATATTGAAGGTATATATGTATATATATATGTGTACGTGTGTGTGTGTATATATGCTACACTGAAAATTCACTATAATAGTTTATTTCATCATATGTTCGACATTATTTATACAAAAAACTATAAAATATTTTCTTAAAAATAATAATGAGGTTATTTAGGATGTAGGAAGTCTACTTAGGCAATATGTTTTTTGAATTGGGATAATGGAGTGGGAAAAAATAAACCATATATTATTTAAACCTTTACTGCATTAATTGTTTATCAGCTGCAACAAACTGTTTCATGATATTAGTTTTTTCTCTTTTACTTTCATCTAGTATTATAGCTCATGAGTATAGGCACACACGACAAGGAGAGTACAGTGATGTGTTTCCCTCACTTCTAACTTTTCCTTTTATCTACTTAACCTGGTTATTGTCCTTTCATATTGATACTTTGCAGAAAACCTTTATTTGTTTATAAATGTTCACCTTATCCTTAATTTAAATATAAATAAAATATAGCATTTATGTATGATACTGCTATCTTTAAAGGACTATGGCATAGCATGTGAAATATATACTTGTGTCAGTTGACAAAAAGATGAGTTAGTGTCATTTTTTTTTTCTTAAATGTGAGGTCACCAACAGATTTAAGAATAAACTAAAAAGAAAACTAAACCTAATTCTTTAAAATTGTCAAAATATTCACAGTTCGCTAAGCTATTCTCTTAATTTACTTCCTCATGAAATTATACATATATATAATTTCATATATATCTTTTCATATATATATCATTTCATATATATGTATGTATGAGAACATGAAATTAAATCAATAAGATGTGGAATCAGGAAAGAACAGACAGAGATGGAGCAACATAGATCAAAGAAAATAAATTATTAGAAAAAGATGCTTATAATTTAATCGGAGGCATAATTAGAAAATTAAAAACTAAACCACTTTTATAATAAGATAGAATAAAATTAAGGAA
>NW_004524726.1:2064031-2065458 GCF_000260255.1 Octodon degus
GTTTTATTGCACTGTGATCAGAGAATATGCATGGAATAAATTCAAGTCTTTTGCATTTACTTAAGAGTGTTCTGTGTGCTAGTATATGGTCTATTTTGGAGAACGTCCCATGTGCAGCTGAGAAGACTGTGGAGAGATAATTAATGGAGTAGCACTTGGTTTTTGTGAAACCAATTAAATAAATTTGCAGAGTGTACTGATAGCCTAAAACAAAAATAAAATGGCAAAAATATATGGAGAAAATTATCAAATGGGATCAAAAAGTTTACAGAGATAAAATAAATATGTGTGTAACTGGAATCAAATATTGACATCCTTGAATATGCAACCTAGTAGAAAAATACATAATACTTAAAACTACATGGTGCAAAAGATTCTTTTTATTGCCAATACTGGATACATTTTTTTCCAGATACATTTTTGTAAAGTTAAATATTGTAAATTTTTCAATCTGTCTTATAGAACTTAAGTGTACCTTAACTGTGAATATGGAGCTTAACAAGATTTTGTCCAGCTTATTTTTAAACAAACTTTATGAATGACCCATGTATATTATACTCTTGAAAAGAAAAAAGTTCTTTTTTCAAGACCATGAAAAATAAAGGAAGAGAATGAGAAGATACATTTAAAGTAAGGAGAAGGGCCAGTCAGCTGAGTGGATTAAAGCACCTGAATAGGCAGAGGCAGGGACAAGAGTACCATCCCTGGCATGTAGTGGCCCCCGGACACAGCAACTGAGACTGGGTATGGTGGCCCACTCCTGTAATTCCAGTGCTTGGGAGGCTAAAAACAGGAGGATCACTATGAATCTGATCTGTGTAGTGAGACCTTGTAGATCCTGTACTAAATACGTTACAAAACAAAGTATAAATATTGTTTGAAAAATTTCTAAGTATAAAATTTTCAAAAATATTATGCTTTAAATGAGTAATTTCCCAAGTATATGCATCTTTTTAAATAAATGTATATAGCACATTTTACATTTTTATAACATAGTTACTATGTGTAAGACATGTTACAAATGTTCACCTCCTTAAGGTGGCTTTTCTCACTTTAATTATTGATAATATTTTTAATGTTCATTCACTTATTTATTTGATACAGGGTCTCACTAAGCAGTTCAGCCTCCTAGTAATCCCCTTGTCTCAGCTGAAATGATGGGATTACAGGCAGTTTCAGGGCTTGCTCCTCAAGCCTGGAGTTCTGGTGCCTGCATGGCATGTGGTTCTGGGGATAGAACTCAGGACCTTGCACTTTCCAGGCAGCTGCTCAAACTGCTGAGCTATCTCCCCAGCCTCTCATTTTTACTATTTTTAATATTCATGAAGATGAAAATCTATGAGAACTTAATTTTTTATATTATGGTAATTTTCATTAAAGTATGCTTTAAAAATAAACATAAGATTTTGAATAAAATTTATCACCAT
>NW_004524726.1:2065558-2069025 GCF_000260255.1 Octodon degus
CAATATTCATTTTTTAAAGGTAACTGATTCTAAATAATGTATATACTAAAAGACTGTGACAAATATATGAAAATATTAAGAATGGATTATTGGCACTAGACTTGAATCTTGCAGAGTATTTGAATAAAACACTGATTTTCTTAATTTGTTGATGCTTTTCCATTTAAAAAATATTTACGGACAAAGTAAGCACTTTAGAAACAATGTTGATTTTTTTGCATCTGGATCTAAGTACTATTTGTTTGTTCTTCCTAACTACTAATTATTGAAGGACATAAAGATCTTTATGATCATACTAAAGGTATTATAATTCACAAGGTTTTCTAAACTAGATTGTCTACAAATAATATTGACTCTATTAATTTCCAGGGCCATTGAATACAAGTGATTATGGAAGAACTGCCCTGTCATAGCCAAGAATAAATCATGTTCTGTGCTTCACTGGACAAGACCTCTTAAAATTATATTGGAATCTATAAATATGAACTGGACAAAAGAAGGAAGCATTTAAGATAGGGTAATGACAGCATTATAATAAACTAACTGAACTGAAAGTTAAGGTAACTGTAGTGCCTAACCCTATTCTTTTACTAATTGTACATTTGAGAAGACATACTGCTTATTTTGTTGGTTTTCAGTTCCCTCATTTGTAATGCTAATAGATTTACTCTAAATTCTCTAAGGCCTTCCTAATATTAAAACCAATCTGTGATTTTGGAATTATATTTTATGCAAACATAGGATTACTAATTAATTCCATTAGTTGTACTTCCATATTATTTTGTTGAAAGTTTACCTCTTCTTAGGAAAATTAATATTCCACCAAAATCTTGTTTAATCAGAATTTTGCTTACTGTATATGTTTAAATATAGGAAATTACTTTTCATTTATCAGTTTCAAAAGATTTTATGACATGCCCTAAGTTGGTTTCTGGTCTAGTTAGTTTTTCCTTGATTTTATAAGCACATAACCTCTTCATGAAAGTAGACTTCCTAAAATGTTTAGTAACATTTGTTTACATGAAAGTAGTTAGTGGGATGTTGGTATTATGCATATTCATCACATTGTGATTGGGAAATATAGTCTTCACATGAAACTTTTATTTCATAAGTTATGTACAGGAAATACATAAGACAATGCACATGAGACCAAATTGGTATTCTTTGTTAAGATTTTAATTATTTAAAATTCCACTTAAAATGCATAAATGGTATATTTATTTAAATTTGCATATCTATTTGTACATACAAATTTGCAATCGGGCATTGCTATCAAATGAAATATTTATCTATCTGTAAATATGTACATATATACATACGTATATGTGTCTGTGATTCTTAGAAAATTGTAAATTTTTATTTTACACCCCCCTGAAGCACAATATTTGTTACATGATATTTATGAGATTTCTTTTCAACCAAAAACTGCCCATTGAAATACAGAACTTTGCCCCACCAATGGGTTTCGCTGAGATGGGTAATGAGACTAGGTGTGGTGGTGTGTGCCTGCAATCCCAGAGCTTGGGAGCCTGAAGAACAGGAGGATCACAGGAAGTCTGATCTGTGTAGTGAGACCCTGTAGACCCAGCAATAAGTACATTAAAAAATGATAAATAAATAAAATACAGATCTATTAGTGTATGTTTTTTTTATTTTTATCAAAATCTTACCTGAGAAGTATAAATACAGAGTCATTCAAAGTATCACAACTTACATTAATCACATTACAAAAGACAAATCTTTGAACTGATAAATTTCCAATATCTCAAGAATAACATGCTTAATATAAAAGTAAAAGCAAATATCACTTTTGTGAGACCCATATAGTTTATATAAATGACCAATAACAGTTATCTGGGGTCATGAGTATGTTGAAAATCCTAATATATAAATGAAAAAGGGTTGACCCTATAGAAAATAGTTATTTGTCCATAACCAGCATCAATTGGTGATAAAAGAAAAACTTTGCCCACAAGAAGCAACATGGAAAACCTCTGTGCAAATTCTTGCTACAAATTAATCCAGCAAGCCCAAATAGCCAGGACTGGACAGCAGAATGCTTTCTGATTTGTTGGCTCTACTTCCAATATGGAGCTATTAGAGAAAGCCAAATGTCTATCCCTAATTGATTGGTTTGCATATCTAGGATATTTCTCTTCCTGTTAGAACATTTTCAATTTTCATATTCCAAAAATCTCTAAATAAACATTGTCAAAGCCTTTATTGTTTGTTTTGCTGTGATATTGGATAGGGAAACCAAGTCATCTCCAATGAGCTACATCTCCAGCCTTTCCTTTCTTAAAAATTTTGAAACAGGGTCTAGCTCAGTTATGAAATTATTCAGGCTGAAAGTGACCTAATTTGGGCCTCCTGCTTACCTTCTCAGAATGAAGGGATGACATACCGCAGTGTCAGATTTTTTTTTAATACCTTGGTGTTTTCTTACTCCTTTGCCTGCTGTTGCTGTTCTGCCAAAATGCTGATGACAAAAGTGACTAAATTTTTGTAGAACACTGAATAAACAGACTTGGTTCTACCAATTAGATTAGTGCTTTAGATGATGAATAAATACTACATTTATTATCCATTGTACAATATTTGACAATATGTGAAGTGAGATAAAAAAACTACAGTAAGTATTTAAAACTTAAAAATGTACTACAGGAAAAGATACAGATTCATCTGTATTTTTAGGACAGGGTCTACAGAGTCTACAGGGTCTACAGGGTCTCGCTATGTAGATCGGACTCATAGTGATTCTCCTGTTTTCAGCCTCCCAAGAGCTGAGATTACAAGCGCGTGCCACCACGCCCAGTCTCAATTACCACCTCAGCGTGCCACGGGGGAGGGGTGGGCACGGCACACCAGAGGTGAAACCCCAGCCACTGCGTTCTGCCTAAGCAGGCGCGTTAGTCTGCTGAGCTATCAGGCCAGCCCAGAAAAGATGCAATATCTTCATCTCCCTAGAAAGTACTACCAATGGAATCCAACACACTTAGGCCATCCTTTTTGCCACTTTGTGAAGCCGGTCTGCAAGTCCTCTTTCCTACGTGACTTTTGAGATGTGCTCTGAAATATGATGAGCCCTGATGCCCCAAGCAATCAAAAATGCATCCTCGTAGACTCCACCGACCGGATCTCACGATGCACCTTATGACCCGTCCCCAAAGTCAAAATGAGCTTGAATGGCAAATACTTTGAATTGACTGAGGACACCACAGAAGCCAGGACAGAGCAAATGAAACATTTAGAATTTCAGAACTGAACGGAACTGGAAAGAATAACAGGGTAAATGTGTTGGAAGCTCGGAAAGTATTCTGAGGGATATGCATGGTAATGTGGGCTTTTACTGTAATATTTTTCTAAAAATCAAACACTGTAGATTTGATCATACCTTATAAATATTGAATATATTGTTAAATAGCCTTTTCATATATACATAATTGACTAATTTTGAACCTATTTGT
>NW_004524726.1:2069290-2105105 GCF_000260255.1 Octodon degus
ATTTATTAATTCACCCAGTAGTTTTTTAAATGCCTACTAGGTTTTGCTAAACACTTTGATAGGTGTTTAACATTTATAATGTTTTCATATCATTTACTCAGGGAAAGGATACAAATACTCAATAATGTGCTCCAATTATATTATATAATACTGCACATATGCATGGACAATGTTCTATTAATAGCAAAGTCCTTCAAGATATGGGAAGAAGACCTAAGAAAGAAGCAAATAGGTCTTAAAAAGCTGCTGTTACTTGAATGACTCTAAATAGACAACAGATATTCACTATGCCAAGTGTTTTGTAAAAGAGTGATTCAAGAAGTGAAGGTAGCCATGGCAGAGTTCTGCGTAGTTGCTTGCATATGTGGGTATATGGAGGTCAGGTTGGCTGGAGTAGGAAGCGTATAAGAGAAGCTGAAATCAGAGAGTGAGTGGAACATATAGAGCTTATAGAGCTTGTAAAATTTGTGACTATTATTTTGAAGGAACTGTGAAACAACTGCAATATTTTTATCAAAGGTGTAAAGCAATATGATTCATATTTTAAAGTGATAGTTACAATGCTTATAACAGATTTTAAGGGATCAAGTTGAGAAAAGAATAATTCAAGCCAGAAAGGTATTTAACTAATGCAAGCTAGTGATGAAGATGTACTGGAACAATATGATCTGATTATCATTGCAGGGTGATAAAAATAAGCAGATACTAATTGTACTTTGCAGATAAAGTCAACCATATATTTGTTGATAGATAAGAAATTGTAGCATGTAGTTTGGCATTTCAACTCCTTCATTCCTAGAATCTGTCCAGCGTGTCAGTGGAGCTCATTTCTGGATGTATTTGGGTGGTTCGGGAAGTGACCTTGGTGACTGAGGTCGGGGCCACACCCCTTCCACTCTGGCACTCTACCTCACTCTGCTTCCCCACTGCCATGCGCTAAGATCCTTTGGTTCACCATGCTCTTCTACTGTGCTGTCTCTACATTGGAGCTGGCTGATTACGGGTTTAAGCAATGTACAAATGAAGCTCTTACTTTATGGGTGTTTGATATTGTCTTTCAGTGATGAAATGCAAACAGTATAGATGCTTAAGGAAAAAGACATTGAAATTCAAAGATGACAATAAAAGCTTTTTGCCTGACAAACTGGAACATACTTTGAATCCCTGTGTATCTGATGAAGGAACCAAAATATGAGTTCATATTTTTATACCCTGTTATGGTTTATGTCTAGCTGTTCTCCCAAAGCATCATGCAGTCATGGGCAGAGACTTCTCGAGTTTGAGATTAACTCATGATGCACTGGGATTAAGGATTTTAGTACTGCTGGGATTATGGGTGTGACTACTTCCCCCAAGCCTGGGGAAAATAACCTGAATGAAACTTAGAGAGACAGATGTCCTCTCTGTTGCCATTGTTACTGCTGCTCCTCCATTTTGCTCATGCTCTCTGTTGCCACCATGAACTGTTGCCCTGTGCCATGTACCAGTCTGCCTTTGAGCCAGCTGAATATGAATTGAAACCTCCAGTGACCCTGAGCTAGATAAATCTTTCCATCCTTCATTTTGGGTGTCAGGTATTTTATCCCAGTAATGGGAGAAGAGTAACTGAGACATACCCTTAGTTGTTTTTGTGTATTTTGTTTTGCTATTATGTTAGATAGTATTTCTCCTTTCCTCATCCCTAACTTTGCTCATCAATACAGCCTGTAATTTAAGTAACTTTAAGATATCTTCAAACATAAAGAAGCAGCCAATTGGGAAAAGATTGTAAGCTAGTGGATGGTTTAGTTTGCATATCTAAAGTAATCTGAAATTGCTCCATCTTCCTGAAACAAATAAAAAATTTCTTAACTTCACAACCTTGGAAGATGGCCTATGTTGTCCACATCAACAAAGACCTGATCATCCTGGGAGGTGGGTGTGGTTTATAGGAAACTGAATTTCTCCTCCAATTTCTGTTCCAGAACTTGGATGGGCCACAAGGGTCATGCAAGTCTCAGAAAATAAACAGGTGGAGCTTCTTTTATTAGGCAAGAGAAGAATAAGTGGAACCTTCAGAGTATGAGCACCATGGATGTTAGCCAGCATAGAAACAGCTCAAACAGGAGTGTCTGAGAGCAGAGAACATAACTCATAACATGTATTATGGAAATGTATTTTAAGAAAGAAGTAGAGTGTTAAACTTTGAATCTTCGCTATTTTAACTCAATCTTTTAGCCATTCTTACTCAATTTTCCATTTGTTGTGGATAAGTTTTCCATTCCTCAGCTTGGCTCAATTCATAATCTTAAGAATCATTTCTTTTCTAATTTCCACATTGCATAGTTAATCAATACCTAATGATAATAAAATAAATAATAACAGCATTAATTACTTATTGACTTCTGCATGTCAGATGTAGTGTTAATAGCTTTATAGTCACAATCTCATTTATATCAACAACACTATGAAGTAATTACAATTGCAAAAGCAAAGACATTAGAGCTTCCCCAGTGAGTAACTTGTCCAAGAAGATAGAATTTAAGACAAAGAAAATGCAAGATATCTGATGCATAATACAGTCTTCCAAGGTGTGCCAGTTTAATCAACTAAAATAATATTAACTCAGTCTTTTTATCTCTGTCTCTATACAATCTGGATTCATAATTACATATTTCTTAGGGTAATTCAATAGTCTTACAATTTTACATTTTATTTATTAAAGCCCTGTGTGATTGCTTTTTCACATAATAACAGAAATCTTTCAAACTACAAAACAAAATTATATTTTTCTTTCAACATGAGAGTTCTAAGTGCTGTCCTCTTATCTTTAGTCTTAGTATAATGGCATAAAACATAAGGTCCTATGAAATGAGATATCTTTAATCTACACCTAAGCTCTCTCTAGCAACTCTGTACTTCTAGTGCTCCCCATTGTATCAGTTGATGTTTACAAAAGAAACATTTAATTCAAGATATACAAAATACATAAGAATTTACAAGTTGGGCTCCCAATGGCCACCCACAGAGTCTAGTATGGACAAGTGCAAAAGGTGTACCGGTGTGGTGGAGATAAGAAAGACCCATGGGAGGCCTGGAGCCCAGGAGCTGAAGGACCTGTGCTTGAGACTGGAGTCTGGGAAGCAAGGTGAGGAGGTGATGCCCGAGGTAAAGGTGAGGCCTGGAGTTACCCTGAAAGCAGAAACAAGCCCCACTTCTTCCCCTCTTAGACTATTCTGGCAACAGGTGGTGCCAAGATTCCCCTTCCACACCCAAGCTGTGTGCATCAGTTTAGCTGGGTGTTTCTCGCTCAAGTTGAGACAACGTATTAACTTTCTCAACCAGGGGTGCTAACTCACATAACAGATAAACATATATATTACTATGTTTGAGGAATATTTTTAATAAGTTAAAATTAAGTTAGGTATGGTGCTTTTCATCCCATCCACTCCAGATGCTGAGGAAGGTGGAACACAAACTCAAGAATTACCTGCATAATTTCACAAGGTCATATGTTAAAGCAAAAGAGCTCAGCTTAGTGATTGAGTGCTTGCTTTGCATGCACAAGGCTCTGGGTTCAAGCTGTAGAATTGTAAAAAAGAATAACAGATAAAATATATAAAGAAAGGAAAACAATAATTCAAAATTAAAATTATAACTTAGAAACTTCATGCTTTTTCTGATCTTTATATTTTCTACCAGTATCAAATATTTGAATAAAGCAAAATTATTATATGAATTAGTAAAGATTTTGCTACATGCTCTCAATTTTATTTATATGTATTTATCTATTTATTTAAGTTTTTGATACATACAGGTCTCCCTACACAGTTTGGACTTGTAATGATCCTCTTCTGTCAGCTCCCAAGGCTTGAATTACAGGCATGCACCATCACCCCTAGTTTGGGAGCCTACACAGCATGTGGTATTGGGGATCAAACTTGGGGCTTTGTTCTTGCCAGTGGGGCACTTATGCTGCCCAACTATTTTTCCATTTGTTTCCAAGTAATATCAATAGAACATATTGGCCTCCTGAGTAAAAAATGCAAGACAAAGGTCCAGCTCTCTCTTTTCTCCCAAATAAATAACACTCCATTGAAGGATTTCTACTTTCACATTTTAATTTAACTCCAGTGTGTTTTGCCTTTAATATTGGCAATTTAAATTTTATATGAAAAAATACAATAGCGTTTACTCCCATGATTTCCAATAATTTATTGCCTTGATTTTGTGATTCCATCATCAAATTTATGGAAATATGTACCTGGCTTTTACTAAGATGCCTGAAGTTCCAGGCACAGAGTATAAATTAAACAGTTCATTTGCATTACCTTCTTTGTATGTAATTTATTTATTATATCAAACATATAAACAACAAACAAACCTTCTGTCTTTATGGAGTTTAAATTCTAGTGGAAAAATACACATATTAAATAATACAACATAGCATTAGAATAAAATTATAAAATATGTTTATATCATTCTAAATTTCATAGAAGAGAAGAGAATAAAAAATATACTGGGAGTATTTAGTGGTTGCTCTTATCTTAAATAGTGAGAGCCAATATAAATGAAAATATGACACTTGAGAGGGTAAAATTGTAAGAGATATTGAATTAAGAGATAATTCTATTTCTAAAAGCAGAAATAAGTACAGAAAAATCATTGTAATAATGATATAGGGGAATGAAAATCCCAACCTGAAAGACACTTGAGATGAGTTCATGTTCTCTAAAATTGAAGAATGAATTTTAGGAACAATGGAGTTTAAGAGCAGAGTTCATTTATTGGGGGAAAGAAACTTCCATCAGAGAGAAGGCCAGAGAGGGACCTGAGTGGGTTGCCCAGGAATCTGCCTTTTCAGGGAGTTTTATAGAACAAAACCATGAGGTGAGATGTGTTTAAGGTGGAAAACATGGGAACTCACACATGAGGTGGGATAAATCTATGGTTGACCAATACAATTACAAGCACAATTGCTCAGGTAAAATTGATTAAGTTGGGATCAGGCGGGGAAGCAAAGGAGTCAGGTAGGCAGCAAGTGGGCATAAATAGAATACAGGAGCTTGTGGCTTCTTAAAGTGATTGATACCTATTTGTATGTCTTCATAATCAGAATGTTTTCTCTTTTTTGTGTGCTGGTGATCAAACTTAAGACCTCGTGCTTGCTAAGTGGTGACTATGCTGCTGAGCTATCTCCCAGGCCCTCTACCTGTTTAGAATACCAATCCCTGATACCCATCCATAGGGAAATCTGTGGCTGCATTTGTTTACTCTTTTGTCTTGAGGTCTGACCCACAGTGGGAGTGCCTGTCTCTCCCACAGTTGTAAGGCATCTTGTCTTCCACATTGACTCCTTCTGGGGGCATAGCCCTGTCTGACTGCCTATAATATTTCTATCTAATTTAGTTGCCTATAACAATAAGAGTGATCCTGGTGGCTGTTCCCAGGAAATAGTGATAGTCAATCTGTGTAGGGCAGGGAGAGCAATGATGAGTACCTGCCTGCAATGGAGCTATTTTTAAGGTCTTAAACTTTTAGCATGAATAAACTGGTGAGCCACTCAAGGATTGAGAGCAAAGAAGTAACGTGATTCATCTTTCATTTCTTCAGTATTACCCTGACAAATGTTTTTCTCATATGGGGCAATATCTGAATGAGAACTTTTGAGATGCCATTTCTATAATGTGTAGAAGAGATACTATTGTCTCAGGCTGGAGTATTACCATAGAGATTGTGAGAAGGGGTTAGTTTCTTGCTATGTTTTATTTTATACCAGTAGTAATTACTGTCATTGTCTATGGAGGAAGAGATAAAGAGAAGTTAAACATTTCTTGCATATTTTTGGCTTACAGGATGACAATAATGTACTATAATTAATGAAAAAATATTAGAGGAGTCAATTTTCAGAGGATTATCAGAAAATAATGATGTTAAGATTGAGGTATTAGATCTTACCCTCTGGATGTAGAGTGAGTAATTGAATATTTGTTTTGTTTTGGTTTTGTTACCTTTTCTTTTGTCTTGTTTTGTTTGTTTCCTTTCACACTGGTGGTAAGAGACCACGTAGAGGAAACCATGTGCCAAAAGTAGATACATGTAAAAGAAAAGAGGTTCAGAGGTAGCCTGGAAACGTTCACTAATTAAGAAACTGAAAGACAGAAAGCAGAAAAAGAACACAGAAATAGAGGCCAACTAAGATGTAAACTTAACATGTTTGGTCCAAACTGCAAGCATTACTGACAACTTTAAAGACTGCAGCCAGCTTTCTAAATTGGTGTTTCTCCAGGTATAATTCTTTCAGAGAAGGAGAAATCACTTTCTCCCTCCACCACATTCCCCAAACTTTGAATATTAGTGGTTTTAATAGAATGGTAAGGCACAAAGAAGTTTCTATACTGCATCATATTTCAGCCTAGCACCTTGTGACCAAGCCTGAGCCTTCCTCTCTGCCAGTTATTCTGAACATTGTAGATAGTGGAGCCTGTTACTGGAATGTAAGTAGAAGCAATGAATGGGATGCTCATGTGTATCCTCCTCTACTGACTGTCTCCTTCCTGGTGGCTTAAGTGCAGAGAACAGTCCCAGCAGCCTTCATGAACCATGATTTCAAGACTATTCTCAGAAAAAGAAGTAATGTGGAAGAAAAATTATCTGATAGCATAGCAACACTGCTACTTACCCATATCATTGAATGAGGAAGAAAAAGCCATATGTATCATTTAAATCATCGCTTTTCTCCTAGTTTTCCTCATTTGCAGCTGAACTGAACCTAACTTTCCCTTATAAGTACACAGGTATTAATGAAAGAAAAGCTCAAAAGTAATTTTAGGAAGAAAATTCACACTAAGTATCAGTGCAGTGGTGCACATATATTTAATTATTATCAGAGAAGAGGGTAGAAGAAGTGGAAAAGGAAAATATTGGGGAAAATGCTGAGAGTCTGAATTAAAGTACTGATGTTTTACTTCAAGGGAGATTCAACATCTACTTAAAAGCAATGCTTAGGGAAACTGCTGTGATAGAGACGTAGATGATTTCTTGTGCAAGAGCACGGTCCCCTCTTGAATGGATTAGTCTAGCATTTTTCAAAACATGTTCTCAGGGCTATTCTAAAACAGAGTGTAGGTGATCTCTATAATTTAATTTCCCTCTGAGAACAATATTTATGTTATGTGAGTTGGATTGATCAGACATTAATAATGCTCCTCTAAAACTTTTTGTCAGGGTTCTGCTTCCCTGACTCATCACCGTCTTTCAAACTGTCTTTGACATTTACAACACAATTTGGAAATAATTTGGCAAACTAAAACTTTTAAAAATTTATCACAATACAGCGACCTTTTATTATAAAAATAAATTTGTCATAATTTTATTAATGCAATAGCGAAAGTATATTTACAAAAATTAAAATACAAATAGGGATTCGTGTTCTGAATTCAGTTCAAGCTTTGCTTTCTAATTACCTCCTGAGTTTCTAACTGCCTAGCTTCACTTTGTTAAAAATAGTAATAATTATGACGGTCAAAACATATGCTTCCCTGCCTAGAAGATTCCTGACAAACCGTGTAGAAAAGTAATTCACTTCTAAGCAGCAAATCTACTTAATACTTTCCCCCCAAAAGATCTCCAACCAAGCAGTAAAATTATATTTCAACCATGATCAAACAAATCTAGCCTAATCAGTTGGGTACTGAGGCATCTAAACACAATTATCAAAACTTATTGATTTCAAAAAGTAATCCTTGAACTTAAAATAGAGAAGATAACATTTTTGTATGTGTATATTCAGAGATACAGTTGAGATTTAGCAATTTGAAAGGCAGTTATTTATTCTTGAATCTTTATATTTATCATTCATCTACATGGTAAGTAAATTTAGAGATAAATAATTTTAAACAATGTTTGTAAAGCTTTAACCTTTCACCTAGATATATAGCAATGATTTACTGAAATCTAATTTATACTTTAAATATTTGTGAATAAGATATTCATGCTATAAATTGACAAAATTTTCAATATTTTAATTTCTCTATATTTTCCTACACTAATTTCTAACAAAGAGAAATTATCAATAAAAAAGATAAAGTATGCTGTGTATTGCAAAATTAAATTTATGTTTCCAACTTATGTATTTTTGAAGGCCTGTATTTCAGTCAAGACTTCTTTTCTAATCACTAGAAATAAAACAGTGATAAAAAATGTTGTTTAAACTACGTCATATGTTCTTTAACAATATATTCATGCTCTAACTCAAAACAGATCATTCACAGATTGTTTTTTTAATCTAGTTAATAGTGTCTGGAACAATATAATTGTAGACAGTTGTTATCATCTCTATTGTAATTGATAGCTTATTTTGTATGTTTCCTTTTAGTATTAAAAACAAATATATTTTGTTTATTACAATTCATGACATAATACAAGCATTTAACTTATTCAAGAAATGAATAATATTGATTCTGACATGTTTTTAGGCATAATGGTGATACAAAATAAGGTAAAATTATATAATTTCTTATGTGATATTTTACAATGTATATGTAATAATGAAAAAGCAGATATAGTCAGAACTGATCTTAATCATTTAAAAATATTTTATTTTCATATGAATGTTTATAGATGAGAACAGGAGTGGTGAGATAGCTCAGAGGACTAAATGCCTGCTTAGGCAAGTTCGGGGACTGGGTTTCAGTTCCCAGCCCATTTGCCCCAACAGCCCCAGCCCAGGGCACACTGAGATGGCCTCTGAACTGGGGCATGGTGGTGGTGCATGCCTGTAATCCCAGTGCTGCAGAGGCTGAAAACAGGAGGATCACTATGAGTCTGATCTGCATGGTGAGATCCTGTACCAAATATTTTTTTTTAAAAAGAATGTAATTAAAATATAGAATAGAACATAATATAATTTTTGTTTCAGATATATGAGATTAACAGAATTATTTGTAGAGTACATTAGTAAAGTGCAACTTCTCCTATTAAACTGTAAGTATACCTCAGAATTTAAAAATTTTATCTTTATTTATTTTGACATTAAAGAGAATAAAAAATAAAAATTATACAAAATTTCAAAACAACATGATAGAAGTAACACTGGTTATTGCATATTGTTATCTTCAAAGTAGCTGCTCAGATTACCAGATATAGGCATGTAGAATTAATCAAACAATATAGGCACTAAGTGTTCTTTTTGATAAACTAATAGAAATTAGTAGTACAATTATCTTAGCTATTTTGTGTAGATTAGTCAAAATAGATAAAAATTATTGGGGAAGAAATATGAGCGTGTAAGAGCAAGAGGGTGTGAACAGCAGAATCCAAGGTTCTTGTCTTATTCTCCATAGCTGAGACATAATGCCTGATGCCCACAAATCAAAGGAGAGGGTTAGATGGACTCACTGTTACACTGTCTAGTTGGTGGTTCAGGATGGAAACGGCATGGTCTGAATGGATCAAAGTTGCTCATCTATCAGGCAGCCAAAAAGCCAAGGGAAAAGTGAAGATCTGGAGAGAGAGATACACACCATACCACGCCACACCCCAGTGACCATCTCTGGGCAGCCCCTCTCCTAGAAGCACACTGGCTACTGTACTCAGAAATGCATGAATCCACTGATGGGTATGTGGACCTATGTTCTAATACCTTCTGAACACATGATGTTCTGGGGAGACTTTGTAAAAAATCTAAACCATAACAACTGGATGGAATTGGAAACAATGAAACTAAGTTATATTTTGAAATCTTATATCACTATTAGTAATTTGATGTCATTGATACATTACTATGTATGTAATAGCCATCAGCAGAGATCATACATATGTAAATATATTAAAAATATAATCTAAAGAGGTCTGAGATTTGTCAAAGAGAAAACCAGAAATATAGATAAGGATAGATCTAAAATACCACATATGAAATTATTCTGCCAGTACCATGGAAAATAAATAAATGTCTAGAGGACTCTAATCTGAAGTATGTATATTTAGGCTAGGTCTTTCTTAGAAATTGAGAATAATTCTAGCGGTCACAAAAGGAGGAATTTGGTTTCAAAATATTAAAAAGAAAATGCTCAAACACATGAAAACACAAAAGCACAGAAAATCTAAAAGCAAACAAGTTTTCTTTTTTCAAGTGAGGAGAGCTTTTTTTGTTTTTGTTTTTGTTTTCTGTGGCTGGGGATTGATCAGGGCACTCTGGGTTTAAGTTACACACTAGCTTCTTTTTCAAAAGTAGTAATACTATTTTTTATTTGCTGTGAAAGACCTTGGATGCTATGCACTAGGGAGAAATTATTAGTCATTCTCAAATGTAATAGACTTCAGGTAGCTTCTACTGAGAGAGACTTGGTAGATAGATTGGAATGTGATCAAATTTAAGGTGAGAGATTCCTTAAAAGACAGAAATTTAATTAGCAAAGAGGCAAAACTGGGTAGTTATTATCAGTGACATGTACTGGGAATGTTTATTGGTTCTTGATTAGGAGAAAAATAAAATTTGGTTAAAAATTGTACAAACAGGTAGAGCTAATATGGAAACTTTATACACAAAGACAGATTTGAGATGTCTCAGATTTTAGGTACAGAATGGCTGACATTTGGTTAAAGGAAAACTAAGCTCCAATACTTGTTTTAAAGTTCAGTTCATTATATCCTTTAAATAATCAAAAAAATATTTATTTACCTCTTGGAAATATGGTTCTCAAACTCCAGGAATATTTAGAATACTGCTAAGTAATTTCTCAGAGTCCCTGTTTCCAACCAATGCATGTTAAAATACTATGAGGATGAGTCTTATAACCTGGGTGTGAGCAATTATCCCACAGCGATTGTTTTCTCCAGAAAATGCAGTTGATTGGTAAACATAATTTCATAACCTGATATTTACTGTGTGAAATCTTAGCGAATTTCACCATAAGGTTTCAGAGAAAACCAGTTTTAACTGGCTGATAAGTCTCCTTTTGCTCAGTAAATTAACAGAAACACACTAAATAAGTCTATGTGTATTACACTAAACTCTGTTAAGCATATATAATGGAGAAAACATGATTTCTGTCTTCTAGGTGCTTCCTGCTGAATTAGGAAAAAAGATAGTAATAACTAAAGGTGAAGTATGTTAAAAGTACAGTACATATAGGATGCAAAAGAATAAGACAAGTATGTGAAAACTTATATCAAAATAATATTTTTTTTCATTTATTGTTAGAGTACATCTGTAAAGATCCACTAGATATTCCTGTATGGGTTTAGTCTTTCTGTGCCAGACTCACCAAGTCACACTTCAAGTTTTGTTTTTGTGACCATTTTCAAAGTGTCAATTTTGAAGATCCAGAAGTCATTGTATTATAAGGGTGAGTACAGAAGGCTTAACATGAGTTGGGGATTAAGCCAACTGTGGATTTTTCAGATATTAACCCTCACTTTGACAAAGCCATTTATCTGTTCTCAGCTTCAAGATCTTCTGCTATAAAAATAGAGACAATGCTACACAAATTACAACGTGATGGTCAAAACTAAAGGATGATACAAAACTATAGTCTTCAGTTCTTCATTATCACTTTATTTTATAGATGTTGTTTTTCTTTTGGTCAGGGTTTTTGTGTTGTTTATTTCAAACTCGGCTTGTATCTAAGTCCTCGATCCAGCAGAATACGAAAAGGGCTAGAAGGATATTTACAGTCACAATTATTTTGTCTCACTTCCACCATATCTTTTAGAGAAGCCAAAGTTTTGTCTTTACTGGTAAAAGATGTTTCATATTAAAAAACCCTGAAAACTAGCCACTGAAAATTATATACATTACAGTAACAAATTATTTTTTTTTCCTGTAATGCTTTCATTATCTTTGGAGTGATGAGGTGTCACCCGTATTCTAACTCAGGATACAATATAAATTATTTTATTGGTTATATATTACTAATCATTCATGTAACCAGTAAAAGTTGTTAACACTATATGGTCATATAATAAGTATTTAAGTAATACGTTTTCTCAATTAGAAGAAGAAAATGAAAAAATATACTGAAAGAAATCGTTAATTCTTTGCAATATTACAGAGCAGATGTGATTTGGAATCAACAATCTCATTAAATCAGCATCTAGATAGCCTTTGCTGCATAATGGGGTGAATAATTTTTTTTTAATTCACAACTTTCTCTGAACCCAAAAGTTTTAGAATATATAGTTTTCAATAGAATATAAAAATATTATATTTATAATTTGAATTTTATTTTAAGTATTTCTTTTGTTAAATTGCCCTGGTAGTTCTCAAATTTTCAGTTCTCATGGTTCAGCCACTCCATAGCTGTGATTTCAGCAGTGACTGTTTTATTATATTATATTTTTTATATTTAAAGCCAGTAAATGAGTTCATAGATGCACTATATATAAGGTTTCAGATTAAAGTTGGAAAGTGGTTTGGATCAAATGAGTCACCGGAAATGATTATGTGTATCATCTGAGTTCAACCTGTTCAGTTTAACATGGCTGTAAACACAGGATGTGCATTAAAATTATGTATGCTTATTCAAAGTGTTGCTGTGAATGTCAGCCCCTACATTACCTCTAACAAAATAAACTGGATGTAGAATGTATACCTAAGTGTGAAGCATAAAACTCATAATGCTTCTAAAACAGAAAAAATCTTTATGATTTCAGAATGGGCAATATTTGACATGGAAAAAGCATGAATTACAAATACCAGGGCTAGGGTTATAGATCAGTAGAATAAGAACTTGCCTTGCAAGCACAAGGTCCTGAGTTCAATCCCCAGTACCACAAGAAAAATAAAACAAAACCCATAACTTTTTAAAAATGTAATTCAAATTGGTCTTCCAGATGGAGAAAAGGAAGAGGAAGAGCCATAAAAGAATTCAGAACATTATATTCACCTAAGTACTCACAATGAATATAGTCATTGAATATAGCAAAAATGTACCAATAAAAATAAAACTGAATAAGAAGCAAAGGCATAATAAAAATCAAGTCTAAATTAAAGAAAATACTTCAACACAAACATCAGACAAGTACAGTGAATATATATAAAATTATTAAAACACAATAGAAAGATAATCCATGTCCTGTCCAGTGGGTCAGTCAACGAAGGTCACCTGGGAGAGGAGCGGGGAATGGAGAAGGGGACAAAGGACAGGAGACATGAGAAATGGAGACAAGACAGGAGAGTCTGATCAAGTCTCCTTTATTCAGGGGAGGTGCTGGGTATACATAGTGAGTGTAGGAATGAGGAAGTCTCGGCTCTTGACATCAGCAGGTATCTAGGCAATGGAGGAAGGTCCCACCCCTGGCGCATAGCATGTGATTCACGGGGAATGGGCAAGGTGGGAAGGACCAGAAACTTAACTCAGCAGGGGAATAGAAACTTAAGAAAATGGCTGACACTATTATAAAATGGATACCAGTTAATGGCTTCCCACAAATCCAATTTTATGTAAAACATCAAATATGAAAATCATAAATCAAAAATAATATATATCTGTAGTTATTAAGGTTATTGAAAATGGACACTAGAATATGACTCTACTTCACACATAATTGAGTTTGGCGAGCGTGAGGGAGAGTTGGCACTGGCAGTGCTGCTACCTCTGAGGTACCCCAATCCTCAGTTTTCCCCCTATAGTTCACTTAATCTTCAACACAAATCTTAAATTGGGTATGAAAATATTAATGCTTTATTATATTTGAAAAATCTGACTCACTCAGATATTGAATACCTTTCTGAAAGAATAATTTATGTCATAAAGCAAAAATGCCAAATAAATATAAATATGTCAGTCAGATATTTTTATTTTAATTATCATGTGTTTCTGTGTATGGGACTTTTGGTTTTTTTTCTTTCTGCATTTAGGGAAATGTATACAGGGTGTTCAGGGTCTCACTACACAGATCTGACTCATAGTGATCCGCCTGTTCACAGCCACCTGAGTGCTGGGATTTTACAGGTGTGCACCACCTCGCAGTCTCAGTTGTCATCTCAGAGCACCCTGGGGATGGGGCCAGCACAGCAGGCCAGGGATTGAACCCTGACAGCTGAGCACTGCCTAAGCAGGCGCTTTAGTTCACTGAACTATCAGGACAGCCTATGTATGGAAATTTTCAGGGTGATGGTGGTGGTAGAAATACGTTTTCTGCTGTGTAGCTAGAAGATATAGCTCAGTTATTAGAACCTGTTTCTCTTTTTCTCCAGAAAAGACTTATCTGGTAACTGTTGTAACTATTACTTACAATTAAGATTGAAATTGTAAGGCCATTTAGGTCTTTTTCTTTTTGGAAAAGTCAACATAGCATTAGGAATGTGCCTAGTTATATTGGTCTCTTTTTGGATATTAGCTCAGGGTAAATATGACACCTTAATTTCAATTATATTACTGAATAAATATTAACTTTATGCTCATTTTTCACAGTCACTACCAAAATATTCCATGTCCTCAAATTAACATGTTCATAAAATACTTCCCCAGTTTCTATTGGAAATATTTATATTTATATTTCAAACATCACACTATATGGACGGCATTATAATACACTGGTTGAACACTTTTTTAGCATGTGCAAGGTCTTAATTTCAATAAAAGTACCAGAAAGAAGATAAGTGGAGAGAGTGAGAGGTAGAAAGAGAAAGAGGTTAATATGGTTTCTGTACAGTTGTCCCCCCAAAGCCTCATCCAGTTATGGGGCAGACTTCTAGACTTTGTGATTAGCTCATGATCCACTGTGATTTTGGGTGTAAGGGTTGCCTGGATTATGGATGTGAGTACTACACCAGCCTGGGGCAGGCAGCCAGAATACAAATTAAGAGAGACTTGCTCTCTGCAGCCATTGCTGCTGCTGCTCCTGCTCTTTTGGTGCCTTCTGCCACCATGAACTGCTGCCCTCTACTATGTACCACTCTGTCTTAGAGCCAGCTGAGTATGGACTGAAACCTCCACAAACTGTGAGCTAAATAAACCTTTCCTTCCTTAATTCTTTGTATCTAGGATTGTCCCAGCAATGAGAGAAAAATAATAAAGAGGGAGGGAAAAGGAGAGGGAGAGAGGAAGGAAAGAAAAGTCATTCTTCATTTACTTGTATAAAGTTTAAGATGCCTATTATTGGAAGTGACTTTATTTATAATTAGATTGTTCTATAAGTAAAATTACTTGCAGTGCAATAGGATGTCTTGAAGCATTTGTACAGAAATATAAGTGAGTACACTAAAGTGTTCTGTGTGGGAGGTGTGGTTTCTATGTTCATTCCAGAAAAACAGAAATAAGTCACTTCCTAGGTGAAATAAAATTCTCAGTCATTTATAAAGTCATCATTTTCCTTGAAATTTGCAGAGAGATAATATGGCAAGATAATTGACTAGTCTGTAACCTAATGAAAGACATATATCCTAAGAGGGGATAAAATATGTAGATAGGCAGAATTCTAGCACAGTCCAGAACATAAATTGTGCCAGTATTTATACAGATAGATAATTCACCTGATTTTTTTAATGGAAAAGTAAGTTTTAACGTGAGTAAACGCAAGACTATGAAATCATCACAAGAGGAATTTTTAAATTTCTTGGTGTGTTCCAAAAGGCCTCATTAAAATCTCAGTACTAAAATGAGTCCAGATAAGGACAATGGCAGACCTTACTCTTGCTACATATTCATTAGAAGAGATTATTCAGCAAACACAGAAGCTCAATTTTTCCTTTCTGCAACAATGAGAAAAAACTTAAGCCTTTGTGGTCAGCCTGTCACATCCAGGGACTGCTGAAAAATCTCAGATCTTAGGGAAAGAATTACAGTGTAAAAGGATTTGTAGCTCTCATAGAGGGACAGAGAATTGCCCTAGTTAACAATTGTCAGCAATTTTGTATACATATTTTTATTGAGAACCAAATAACAAGGAGACAGTTTCACAACAAATTACTAGCACATTTTCAATAATTAATACATTGCATATTGTTGTCTTAGTGGTTATTCATTATACAAGATGCCTACCTGATATTCTGTCTCAAACATTATTAGAACAAACCTCTCTATTCATTGAATTAAGAGAATAGAAGTGTATATTTATCCTAACTATTTTGAGTATAAAGACATAAAATGGTCATTCATTTGTATCCCCCTTTTTTGGTTAGTTTTGTGAAAAAGGGCATTCTGTTGTCATTTAAATACTGTAGGTACATGAATTCAGCAAAATATCCTAATGTAGTCCAGTAGTCCATAATAGTAGTGGGTTTTCCATAAGACTGTCATTGTCTGAAGTTCTTGACTTGAGCCTTTTACAGCTCATCATATGAATTTACTTTTTATACTTCATTTTCATACTTTCTGTTGGATAGTTAAGACCAAGAAAGAACAAGACCTATATAAAAATAAATGTAACTTTTGTATCTGATAAGGTCAGTCAAATCCCATCAGGATTTAACCTGAAACCCTGTTCTTCAGTTTGTTAGTGTCAGCCATGTGGATGAGTCATAGCCATTGCTTGACCAATTTGCTGTCTGTGAAATCTTGAGAGATTGTTTTCTCTCCATGTGACTCTCTTTAGGCACACTACATCATTGATCACATTCCTCTGTGGCCTCATAATCTCCTTGATCAGAAAATTTGGGACACAATTGAGTTATAGGATGTTACAGTACAGTAAAGTCCTACAGAAAATTGGAATAGATGGCCTCTATTCAATATGATAAAAGCTATCTATAACAACCCAACAGCTAACATAATTCTAAATGGGAAAAAATTTAAATCTTTTAGTCTCAGATCTGGTACAAGACAAAGATGTCCTCTATCACCACTCTTATTCAATATAATTCTGGAATCACTAGCTAGAGCCATTAGACAAGAGAGAGAAACAAAAGGAATAATAATAGCTCAGGAAGAATTTAAATTATCATTATTTGCAGATGACATGACACTTTACTTGGAAGACCCAAAAAACTCCACCAAGAAGCTACTAGAATTGATAACAAATTCAGTAGCATAGCAGGATACAAAGTCAATACCCAAAAGTCAATAGCATTCCTCCACACAAACAACAAACACACTGAAAGGGAAATTAGGGAAACAATACCTTTTATAATAGCGCTGCAGAGAACAAAATACCATGGAATTAATCTAACTAAGGAAGTCAAAGACCTTTTCAGGGAAAATTATAATACTCTGAAAAAAAAAATTGTAGAGGATTTCAGAAAATGGAAAGGTATTCCCTGCTCCTGGATAGGAAGAACCAACAATTGTTTTAGTTAATAAATCTCTGTCCCTCTATTAGAACTATTTATTTTAACAGTTGCAGACATCATGAGCTAAGGAAGGGAAACCTTAGCGAGAAAGCCCTCAACTCCAGAGTGAAGGGATACAATCCTTCCTGAGAGGCAGGCTAAGCACAGGGCAGCTTATCCCACCCCCTCCGCCTCCAAGGACAGCACTAAGCAACTAACAGCAGCTGCCTGCGGGGAAATGGTGAGAAAGTGGAGGAATATTCTTTTAGTGCATTCCCAGAAAGAAAACTCAAAGCTGAGATTAGAACAAGAGCAGTGAGAGAAATAACGTCCTAGAGGTTCGAAGGTCATTATGTTCTGCTGCTAATCATAATAAAAGTAATTCTATATTGAGTTCCACCCCCCTAATAATAGTGTCATCTGTAGGTATCAGCATGACTTTTCTTAGTTTCTACTGTTCTGAATATTTTGCTTAGTGATCAATAAAATTTTGATACAAAAACACCCACAGTACTGCTAAATAACAAATCAGCAAGATGAAAAATGGAGAACATGCATCAAAAGGAATAAAATTACATCAGCGAAACTGAATGATAGCAAGAATTTGAAAAGCAATGCTAGAAAAGTAACATTCAGGAAATAAAGCCCTTCATGAGATTCTTGGTGTAGCTCAGGCAGGAAAGGAAATAATTTGGGAATTGAAGGTAGGTTCGTGGACATTGCGTCAAATGAGGGTAGAGAAAACATTCAAAATAAAAAAGTACATAAATCAAGCAAACCAGTAATCAAACTATTAAATTAAAGGTAAACGACATAAAAACTGGAGATAAAATGAAATTTTAAAAGGCTCACTGAATGCGAAATCAGAAAGCAAAAGGTCTCCAAAAAATGAAATATCATGAATAAAAGGTAGCAAAATGGCACATTTACACACACAGTATTAGTCACACTTAACTAAATAGTGTAAGACATCCTTAGAAAAATGATGACAAATTGAGTAAAATAGAATCAAAGATCACTATCTACAGTAAAGCAACATGAAAAGATGTACATAAGTGAAGAGTAACATGATGGGGAAAATAGCATAAAAACGATGAAAGAAAACTACAGCAACTAGGTTATTGAAGGCAATACTTATTTCATGATAAATAATATTACTGTGGTTAAGGAATATTATGTAATGTTACTTAGCCCAAGTGACCAGGGCAGCCGTAACTGCAGCTTTATTTCAAAGAAGAACTTTCATACAAATGAAATAAAAGTTGATAAATAAGTAAAAACAGAAAAATACACATATTTCCTTTGTAGTGATCAGCAGAGCAATTAGAATCATAATAAGTGTAGGAAAGACCCAAGCAAAACAGTGAAACAATTCGACCTAATTTATATTTATAGAAGAAAAGCCAATTATCAATATAAACCAGGAAATTTTTACCATTAAAGCAGAAATTTTAACCATACTAGACCACACTAAGCAGAGATTAAGTCAGGTAGATTTTTTTTGAAGCTGTAAAAATTTTTACTGTGTTCTATAACCTACCAATCTGCCAAACTGTTACTTTAGAATAATGTGAGAAGCTTTTTCAAGGTAATATTCCAAACACCATCTTGAACAGTGTTCAGATTTAGCAAGTCCCTCAAAAATGCTCAGAATTTAAAAGTTCTTTTTCCTATTCACTTCAGTCTATTTTATTTGTAGGTGACTTCTGGGGGCCAATGTTGTAATTTCTTATATATTTGTATATCTTGTGTCATATTTGCTTCTCTAGTAAAACACAGACCAGTATGAATCATTTCTTTTCTTTTCAAAGTTCTAAATCTTATATAGACAGAAACAGAGCAAAAGAGAAACTAAGAGAAAAAGAGCAAACACAAAGTTAAGGTTCTAACTCTAAATATTATTTTACTTATATTTGAAAATTAAACTCAAGGACTCCTTAGAATTCCATAAGCGTTGAAAGAAATATAATGTAAATTAAATATGGTCATTGATTTTATTTTCTATTATTTTGCTTTGTTTTCTCTTGCTTGCTGTGCTAGGTAAAGAACTCAGGATAAGCCTACCCTGTACCACTCAGCTGTACTCAAGCCTTCCTTGTTTCATTCTTTTAAAAATACATTTTGTTTCCAGTGACGCTTCTATACTGAAAAAATAAGCTAGTGTCGCATAAATTGACCTACGTATGATTATTTTAAAACATCTGTTGGGATGGTCAGATAGCTCAGAGTACCAAAGCACCTGCAGCGGCGGAGGTTGGATCCCTGGGGAGCCATACCAGCTCCACCCCCAGGGCACACTGACACAGCAATTGAGACTGGGCGTGGTGGCACATGCCTGTAATCCCAGATCTTGGGAGGATGAAAACAGGAGGATCACTAAGAATCTGATTTCTGTAGTGAGACCCTGTAGAACCTGTATCACATACATACTTCCATGAAAGATACAAAAGATATAGTAAAAAGGATATAAACAATATAATAATTAAACAATTGAAATGAGGAAAATGAGAACAGATAGGAAAAAAAGAAGAGCAAAAGTCATATAAATATATACAAGGATAGCTAAGAAAATTGTATTACCAATTTCCATAAGCTTTTTTTTTTCTTTTCTTTTGGTGGAACCAGGGATTGAATTTAGGCCCTTGCGCTTGCAAGCATTTATTCTACGGAGCCATCTCCTTGGCCCAAGCTTTTTAAAAGTAGCAGTTGGTGCTTAAAATTTTTACCTTGTTCAATTGAATTTTTGATATGGGTTTTTTTCTTTTTTTTAAAATTGTCTAAGGGCTTATGAATTATGTTTATGTTTTCAAAGAACCAATTTGATTCATTAATCCTTTTCATTGTTTTTATCTGTTATTAGCTGTTGTTGTGATCTGTATAATTTTTTTTAATCTGGTTTTGGATTTGAATTGTTCTTTTATTTGTAGGACACTGCGGTATAACATTAAGTTGTTTATCTGTATTTTCTTTATTCCTCAAAGTTCATTCACAGCTACAAACTTCCCTCTTAGGACTTTCTGTTGTGCTCCAGAGGCACTGGCGCTTTGGTTTTTCATTGCCAATTCAGTCTAAGAACTTTATGATTTCTTTCCTGAATTCTTCCCAATAGGCCATTGATTACTCACTGAAGCATTATTTATATTTTACATCTTTTATAATTTCTGTGGCTTCTTTTCCTCTTGATTTCTAGTAACATTCTGCTAAGATATGACAGCATACATTCTGCTAGGATATAACAGTATACAGGAGAGTTTTTCTATTTTCTTCTTTGTTTAAGCATACTTTATTAGCTGAGTTATTTTTGGAAAATTTCCATGAGTTCTTGAGAAAAAAGTTGGATAAATGGTCCATAGAATTCATTTGTTAGTAATGGTATAACATAATGTTGATATTGCTTTGTCATGTTTTTGTGTCTAGCTGTCGAGTATATTTGTGAGAGTAGTGTATTAGTGGCTATCCTTATAATTATGATTTTATTGTCATCTGTTTGTCTTATTGTGTCCAGTAGTTTTTATTTTTATATGAATTTTGGAGTGACAATAATTGCTGTATAAATTTTTACAGTTTGTTTTTCTTCCTGTTTAATTGTTCCATTTGCCAACATATATATATATATATATTATATTATTTTCTGCTTTTCTCTATTATTTAATGTTATATTAAATGGACAGTATATATATATATATATATATATATATATGTACTGTCCATTTTTGCCTTGTTGATCACTTTAGCTTGAAGTCCACTGTAACTGAAAATAAGATAGTAGTTCTGCTCACTTGCAGCATTTGGAACCCTGTTGCATATAGTATTGTTTTCCATCCTTCTTTAACTTTCAGTATGTGTACTCTTTTGTACGTGGTATGTCATTTCCAGGGAACATGTTGTTGGACTTAATTTTTGTTGTTGTTGTTTTGTGGCTGGCTCAGCTTGCCATGAGGGTGGGGCTGGTGTGGCATGTGGTGCTGGGGATCCAACCGAGGTCCCCTGCACCTTCTTAAGGTGAGTTATCTTGCCAGCCAAGATTTTGTTTTTTGATATGATCTGCCATTTCAATGAGATATTAATGCTACTCATAGAGTCATTATTGTAAGGAATATAGTGAATGCTATGGTTGCAGTATTTTCTAGTGCTGATTCTTTTAATTTTATCCATATGTATTTGGTACAGGATCTACGTGGTCTCACAACACAGATTGGACTCATGGTGATGCTCTTGTTCTCAGCCTTCCACATGCTGAGATTACAGTCATTTTGCCACCAGCCCCAGTCTCAATCCCCTCTCAGAGCACCCTGGGAAGGGACTGGCACAGTACATCGGGGATGGACACCCAGGCCACTGTGTCAGCCTAAGTAGGCACTTTAATCCTCTGAGCTATTTGACTGGCCCTTAATTTTATCCTTGTTTACAAGTATTCTTGGTTACTTTTCTTTGGAGTCTTTATACTTATGACTCCTCTATTTCTGTGTAAACTCACTTGAGTATTTTCTGCAGTGCTGGTTTATTTGTCATGGACTTCAATATTTCTTTGTCATGGAAAGTTTTTGTTTCTCCATCAACATTTAAAGCTAATTTTGCCAGATATACAATCAATCTGTGTTGTCAATAGTTTTCATTTACAGCTTGAAAAACTATTTTGAGCTCTCCTGGGTTTTGATTTGTATTGAGAAATCTGCACAGTATGTGGTACAGGGGCTCAAACCCAGGTCCTTGCACTTGCCAGGCAGGTGCTTAGTTGCTGAACTATCTCCCCAGCCCATGCTAATATTCTTAAAGGCTTGCCTATGTCAATTATTTTCTGCTTTTCTCTAAGAACTACTTTCTTTTTGAGGAATTTCTGGAATTTTGTTTATACTGTGTTATTGAGATGTACTCTTCTGATAGTTGCTATTCGATATTATATAAGCCTCTTCATTGGACTATATAATCCTTTCCCTAGATTTAGAAAACTTGGGGCTGGGGAGATGGTTCGGTGGAATAAGTGCTTCCCTAGCAGGCACAAGGGCCTGAGTTCAATCCCTGGTTCCAAAAAGAAAGAAAGAAAGAAAGAAAGAAAGAAAGAAAGAAAGAAAGAAAGAAAGAAAGAAAGAAAGAAAGAAAGAAGGAAAGAAAGAAAGAAAGGAAAACTCTCTGGTGTGATTTCACTGGGTGTTTAATGCCTTTTGAATTATCTTCTAAATTTTCTTTCTTCTATTAAATATGAAGCATATTCCATTTGTGCTTTTGAGTCATCAAACAATGTTTCATGTAGCTTCAAGGCTGATTGCAGGTTTTACAATGTCAATGAGTATATAATCTGAGATATCAATCCTCATCAAATTGTGACATTCTACCTCACACTAATTGTATCTGCTACTCACGCTTTCCATTCGATTTTTTTTACATCTGGAATATCTTATTTTCATAATTTTTGATTCTTTACCAAAATCATTGTTCATATTTTATAATATCTTATTTAACTGAATCAGCTTATTTGGCTTTTTTTAGTTTTGGGGGTCTTTTATTTTTGAAGTTATTTATGTATCTGTTAAAATTCTTGTTTGGCTCACTAAACATATTATAAATTTGCTTATATGTTTCTTCCTTCATCTCTTCCAACATCTTCAACTTTCGGTTTCTGATTACTTTGCCTATAACTTCCTCTAGGTCATTGCCCATAAGATCAGCTTTGGGGGAATTCATGGTTTTTGGATGCATTTCACTCTTGCATTCTCACATGTCTTTTTTTTAATGATGCATGTTGTTCATTTAGTATAGAAAAATTCTGTCAGCACTCTGGAATTGTCTTCATTTGGATTCTTCCCATAATATGCCGTTGGGTTTGGTTATGTTTTGATAACCTGTTTCATTTCACTCACCATATTTGTTGATCTTATTTTTAACCTTCTTCTAGAAGCTTGATCATCTTGCTCCACTAGAAAAGCAAACTGCCATAATTTTGATGACATGAGTACAAACCAGACATCAACAGACAGTAAACATCATCTGAAAGGAACATCTGTGTGAGAATTAACAGTAGAAAAGAAATAAGCAAAACTTATATATATTACACTAAACTGCTAATTATTAATAAATTTTAATGGATAATAAAAGTGAAGCAGGAATGAAAGAAGTAATATTTGAAAAAGAAAGAAAAGGAAGATGAAGAGACTAATGTGAGATTAAACAATACAGTTGAATTATAAAAGAAAGGAAATATAATTTGACAAAGTAACAGAAATAAGAGAAAAGAAATTTTAGGCCAGCAAGATAGCTCAGTGACAAGGTAGCTCAGCATACTATATGCCTGCTTAGGCAAGTGTAGGGACAAGGGATGGATCCCAGTAGCACATGCTATACCAGCCCTGCCTGGGAATGCTGAGCCACCCACCAAGTCTGGGTATGGTGATGCTTGCCTGTAATCCCCATACTGGGGAGGCTGAAAACAACAGGATCACTATGAGTATGAACTGCATAGTGAGATCTAGTACCAAATACATTAAAAGAAGAAAGAAACAAAAGAACATTTAGAGAATTAGAAAAAAAAATTAACCAAAATTAAAGAGAAAACAAGCAAACAAAAGAATGAATAAAAGAAGAGTTAGTCCAAATATTTCCTTAATGTAGAGGTTTTTAGATGAAATTCCCCCTTACTTCCCTGACCTAAGGTATGGAAATTTCCTGATTTAGAGTTGGATAGTGAGTCATAATCAAGAACAATAATTTTTCCATACCCAGTCTTTGCTGTATTAATACTGTGTCCTACCCTGCTCTCTCGCTGGACTGGGTCAGGCACTGCGGTGTTCTCTGTCACAGGGTGGTGATAATGTCAATGGCTTTCAGCACTTATGCCCCTCTGTGCACCCCAAGCCACTGCTACCTGATGAGCACTGCCAGCTGTGGTCTCCTGAGTTATTTCATAAGCACTGTGGGTTCTCATTGTCATGTCACTTAGAGAGCTGGCTTGGAAATAAGGTTTATTTTAAAGCCCAGAAGTAGAAATCTGTAAAAATTAAGTTCTTTAAAGTTTGGAATTCTCAGATTTTTACACTAACACAAGGAAGAGTATCTGACTTCTGAGTAACTTGGGAGTATTTAAACCTTCAGAGTTTTTTCTTAGGCTTAGCTACAAAAAAAATCTGAATATTCCAGTTATCATTTTATACTAATGAATAGAAGAAAGAAATGAGTTCTTCAAAGTAAATCATCAAAATCAGGCTTTATTTCCTTGATGGTATGAAAAGTATTATGTTTCTGCTCATTAGTAAGTTGACATATTTTATACTCCTATTTTACTATTTATCTATAATACTTAATGTCCCTGAATCTGTGATGGTTGATATTTTGTGTCAACTTGAGAAGCTGGAAGCTTGGCTGGATCAGCTGAGAACTGAGGCCCCCCATAGGGTGTGGAGGGCCCACCCTAGAGTGACTAAGCACAAAAAGGAAGTTGAGGAAGGATCCTGGGCCTCACTTCCTTAGAGGACCTCTGGTTTTTACAGTCAGCATGGAGGAAAGGAAGAGAGGCTTACAAGAAGTGACAGCTACATTTCCTCCCTTTGCTTTGCTGTTTTCTGCCACCATGAGCTGCTGCTTTCTGCAATATGCTAACCTGCCTTGGAGCCAGCTAAGTATGGACTGAAGTATAGATGAAAGCCTCCACCAACTGTGAGCTAAATAAACCTTTCCTTCTTTGAGTTTGGGTGTTGGGTATTTTGGGCCAGAAATTACTAAAAAGTAACTGAGATAGAATTTGGTACCAGAGAACTGGGGTCATTTCTGTGACTACCTGACCATGTGGTTCAAGAACTTTTGGAATGACTTAAAAGAAGTGTTAGGAAACGTTTGGAGATTTCACCTGCTAGCAAAGAGCTGTAATGCCTTCAGCTGTTCTATATGGGAGATTCTGGAAAGAGCTCAGAAAACTAGTATGCTGATAGATATCCTGCCTATGAAGACCAGCCTTGGGAGGTTTCTTCTGGAATGGAGGACTGTGTTGGTTGTTGGATTCCAGATGATTGTATTGTGGCTTGGAGAAATTTTTTTTCATTTTGCTTTTGTCCAGAGAATTTATCTGAGATTGAGATTAAGCACAGTGGACTAGTTAATCTGATAAATGAAATTTCAAGGCAGCCAAATGTTGAGGCAGTGGTATGGCTATTGTTGGAGGCTTTTAGTAAGATTTATGTTGAGAATCAAAAGAAAAGACCCCAGCTGGATGAGTTAAAATATGAGTTTGGCTAGAAAGAAAGTGCCAGAAATTCTGTTGACCTAAAGATAAAGTTGAGATCTCCATTAGTCAGGAGGAATAGGAGAATAGATAAGCTATTCTGAGGGCATCACAGGAGGTGGCAGGTTTTCAAACTTCACAGCCTCACAACTGCAATGGTAAAGGATTTTGCTTTAAAAAGAAAGCTGCAGAACCTCATGTTCCAGAATGGAGGCAGAAGCCATATCATGTTCTAGAATGATGCTGCCATGGAAAATTTTTCCTCAGAATCAGGGTCAGAGTGCTCAGTGATCCAAGCACTAGACCCCTACAGCTAGTTTTCTAGCTTGGCAGCAGACCTTGGTGTCATCCATGTGGAGCTGGTTTTAGGCACATGTAGAACACAGAAGTCCTGAGATTAAGAAAGCTTCCACCTAGATTTAAGAAGGCCTGGGAGACCAAGCAGTGATGCCCTGAAGGTAGTGTGTAAGTCTGTGAATGAGAAACCTATTCAGTGGAGACCCTGGAAGTTTGGAAAACCAAGAATGTGGATCAGCTAAGGGAAACTGCAAAGAAGGAGCAAAGTCAACGTAAAAGAGATGCTACAGAAGGTAGCACCAAGAGTGCCATAGAGGCAGAGCCACGTGGAGCTCACAATTGGACACATATTGCTTCAGATGCTCCATATGTAACTACAGGACTTAGTGTTTGCCCTGGATTTTGGGCTTGTGTTGGTCCCAATGCTTTGTATTCCCCCTGTTGTTTGTACTTTTTGGAATAGCAATGTTTATCTTGTGCCACTGAATGTTGGAAATGTTTAACTTTTTTTTTTTTTTTTTTTTGTTCAAAGGTTCATTTGCTTTTGATCTTGGAGGAGACTTGGGACTTGAACTCTTTAGCAGTGCTTAAACTGTTGGGACATCAGCAACTCTTAGAGATGGACTAAAATGTCTTTTGCAGAAAGGGATGTGCATGAGTCTTCGGAGGGCCAGGATCAGAATGTTATGCTTCTCATGTAATATAATGTCGATAGATTTAATAGTGATTCTTAATGATAGTTAAGCCTCTGTTTTAATATTGACATTGCAAAATGTTAATAATCATATCTTTGTATCTGGATACTAGTTTAAAGAAATATGTCTAGTTGCCAAGTTGACAAGGGGTGGATTGTGGTGGTTGATACATTGTGTAACATTGAGAAGTTGGAGGCTTCGTTGGGTCAGCTCAGTGACTCCAAGCCCTAGCACCTGGATGGCCTGCCATAGGGCATAGAGGACCATCCTAGAGGGACTCAGCCAAAAAAATGATATAAAAGGGAGTTGAAGAAGAATTCTGCACTTCACTTCCTCGGAGGAGCTCTGGTCTTTGCAGTCAGCATGGAAGAAAGGAAGAGAGACTTGTAAGAAGCTGCAGCTGCATCTCCTCCCTTTGCTTTACTGTTTTCTGCTGCCACGATCTGTTGCACTCTGCAATGTGCTACTCTGTCTTGGAGCCAGCCAAGTATGGACTGAAGTATGAATGAAAACCTCCACCAACTGTAAGCTAAATAATCCTTTCCTTCCTTAAGTTTGGATGCTGGGTATTTTGTCCCAGCAATGACTATAAAGTAGTTTAGATAGATAGAATAACTCTGAATAGCATTGTTTTTTACTAAGGATAGATGCCTACCTCCCAATATTAGAATATATATATATATATATATATATATATATATATATATATTTCTTTTTCAAATCAGTTCACTATGGTAACATTATTAAATGTCTATATCTGCTCAATTAACACAATTTTCAGAAAATATGAAGGAAGTGTTAAAAGAAAAAAGCGAATGAATCCACAAAATGGTGTCAAGGTATGATGGATTCACCCAAGAGATGGGATTACATTTGAAAAATTATTTAATGCCAAAATATTAAGCATACACTAAGCTATCATTACCTTCATTATCTATCCAACTTATCTACACAAAATAATTACACTAGTCAGTGCTTAACTAATAGGAAACATTAAATAAGGATTGGATAATTATTAAGATAGTTTAAACATTTTCCTTTGTGATAGTTTCTTCTAAGATATGAAACAAATACTCAACAGTATCTTACAGGAGAAATGATAATGGTACCCTCACTTAAAATATTTTGAGGTATACCTAAAAGCAAGATTTCAAAGCACACCACTGGAGTCTGCATAGAGCCATTAATATTGTCAACAATAAATGGGTCAAAAAATAACAAAACAAAATAAAAACCACAATAAATGGGTCCAAGTCTCTAAAGGAAATATACTTTCTTTAAACAGAACATGTCCTAAAGTTAGAATGCCTGAGTTTCAGCCCTTCCTCAATGACCTAATGCATCAAGGATGCTAAGCAGGACATTTACATTTATTTACTAAGTTGCAAAATAGTTTAGTGGGAAAATAGTTGTAACATACAGAAAAAAGTGTTACGTGCTTAGGGGAAAAAATCTGTATTAATGAAGTTTAAAACTACACAAGTATAAATTCAAGTAGCAGGTGTAATAAACTTTATATACTAATGTAAGAAACTTCAATTAAACATATCCATTTTTTGCTTTAATTAAACATTTTGAGAGGGCCAGCCAAATAGCTCAGCAGATTAAAGTGCCTGCAAATAGGCGCAGGACAAGGTTGTTCCATCCCCAGGTCTGCTGTGCCGGCCTCACTCCTGGGGCACGCTGAGATGGTGTGGTAGTGTATGCCTGTAATCCTAGCTCTTAGGATGCTGTAATAGGAGGATCACTATGAGACCAATCTTGTAGTGAGACCCTGAACACCCTTGTAGATCTTCCTCCCCTGAAAACAAAATTTGCTTCATAAATACAGAAAATTAAGAATTAGAAGATAATTATTTATCTGAATGGAAAAATTCCAAATGTGTAATGTGATTAAATATTAAATATTTTTCTCAAGTGTATTTGCTATTTTGATACTATAGAATTTGCTACGTTTATGCCTGCTGATAAAGTTCATCTTGACATTTCATAATATTTCTCTGAAGAAAAGTATATATTATATACATGTATAAACAAAATATGTATATATTCATATATGATTCAGATAACACACCATTTTTCTAGCTTATATTTTGAAGATAATAAATTTTCAAAGCCTTGATTATTTTCCTGGCTGTTTTTATATCCAACTTGCCCTATAAATGGGGAAAAATGTAGTTTTATCATGTGTCCAAGTGCTCACAGAAAATTCAATTGTTTGAGTGCTTTATGGAAGCTGATTCATGGGTACTCCTGAGCAAAAAAAGATGCAAAAGTAAAATTTGCCCTTTCATAAGGCATCATAAAAGTTATTTAGGAGCACATATTAAGTCTCACAATTTTTTTTCATGTGAAAATGATACCATTTAAAAGGTCTTGAAAATATCCAATCCTCTTGACAAATAAAGCAGAAGGCATGATCATGTTTTGAAGCTTTTGGAAAACACATTCACTCAAGCATTAAGAATATTAATGTTTCAAAGAAATAACTAATAATATCAGATTGTCTAACACTATTAATCAGTGTGTTAAAATAGATGTCAGTAATGTGTGATTGCAAATGTTAATCTCCTTTTGCATAAAGAAACAGGGCATTAGGACATTGTTCCATTGCAAATATAAAATGACAGTTTGGTTTGTTTTATGTGGTATTAATTGAGCATGTAAATAAGTTCTTTGAGAGGGCTTTATTATTATAATTATTAATTATCACAGTATTTAGATAATCTGTAAGGAAATAAAAAGTTTTTATAACAAAGCTTTTATAACAAGTTCATGATTTCATCTAAATGAAAGGCATTTTTTAATTTTATTTCATTTTATTTCATTTTATTTCATTTTAGGGAAGGGTCTACAGGGTGTTCATGGTCTCACTACGAGACCAGACTCGTAATGATACACCTGTTTACCGCCTCCCAAGAGCTGGGATTAGAAGCGTGTGCTACCAAGCCCAGTCGCAATTGCGGTCTCAGCATACACCGGGGGTGGGGCCGGCATGGCAGGCCCAGGGATCAAACCCCCGGCCCCTGCACCTGCTTGCAGGCACTTTAATCCACTGAGCTATTTGGCTGGCCCTAAGGCATTTATTCTTTACTTATCTTTGACACATGAAATTTATGTTTATTCCTTTTAACAGAATCCACATTATGAATTTAGCCATTTTTGAAGTACAATAACACAGCGTTCAGCAAACAATAATTACACAACTACCTATATCTGTGATAAACCAGAGGCCCTCTGAGTTCATTCTCTCATTTCAGGGTTTTAAAGGTATGGATAATAGATATGATAATTAATAACTCCACAAATTATTTGAAAAGTATGACAAGAACATATCTTTGTATACTGAATTAACAATTTCTGATCAATAGGAAACTTCATAAATTGAAGAGGTTGTATTACACAAAAGTAATTCTTTAGTTTATTTTTCTATTTTTTATCATTGCCATTTATAGCAAAATTATTTAATGGGACTATTAGAATCTGAAATTTTATATTTATTCACCTGCTGTTTTATATAAAAATAAGAATATGTAGAAAAAATATGGCCTTTGAGTATTATTCAACTCATAATACATCATTTCTCTTTGAATTTATTCTAATATCTCAAGTTTAATGCTATCTTATTCTGAGTACTATTCTACATGGTGGGTCAGTATATTAGCCTAAATTTGTACTTCTTTTACTTAGGATAAAATATACAGACTTTGAATAGCATAATTTGAATCCCCAAACAAAATAGAAAATGAGACTTTATAAACAAAATTTTAGCTGCTGTAGAAAAAATTTTTGTAGTATTTATTTAAGTAAATTCACTGACTGAATACATTCGATAGTAAGTACTATCAACAGACATAGGCTGATCTATTGAGCTTGCCAATCAAATTTTTATGAAGATCCAAATTCCAAAGGGAAGGATTTATAGAACAAAAGAACAAAAACTGGAAGTGTGCCTGATAATTGTACGATATGAAGTCATACAAGAATACTGATAATGACCGCTTTTTTCTATTCCAAGTCTGTTGAAACTCTTATTGTGCTACACATGTTCTTTTACAATGAGATTACCACAAAGCCACAGATATAATGATGGAGACAGATGGCAGAATCCCCCCCCCCCGAGTCAATTTTAGTGTGTGTTTAAAAATAGACATGAGTTATCAATAACAGCTTTGGTAGATAATGAAAATAATGGCATTTAGGAAACTACCTGTTTTTTATTTTTTTAAAAAAAGTCATCTATCTATCTATCTATCTATCTATCTATCTATCTATCTATCTATCTATCTTTTTATCTATCTATTTATTTCGTACAGGATCTCACTATGCAGCTCAGACTCACAGTGATTGTCCTGTCTCAGCCTTCCCAGTGCAAATATAGGCATATGCCACCATGCCAGGTTTCCATAGCCAGCAATGTGTATCCGGGGCTCTAGGGCCAGTGCAGTATGTGGTATTTGTGATAAAACCCAGGCCCTTGCTTTTGCCAGGTAGGCACTTATACTTCTGAGTTATCTGCCCAGCCCGAAAACTATCTTTTTAATATTTCAAAGTTAATTAAGCATTTACCTTCAGATTAAGAAGGAATGCCATACTAACAAGAAACTAATCTATTTATTGTTTTATTTTTAACGATGATTTCACTGACCTATTAGTTGCTCAGGGTTTCTGTTGCAACTTTGACTTGTCCATATTGACTTGGAGTGCTCATTGGAATCACTTACACAAAATCACATTGCCCGGCCTTGGCTTTGTAATTTAGATAAATTACACTAAACGATCTAAACAGAAATAAAACTCCATTATTTCAAATATAACCCTCATTATTTGATGGTAATATGTAATCATGGTTCACTTTGGTAAACAGAGAATCATAATGTTCATAATGATTATGTACTTTCAAATTCACTGTAATAAAATCTCATACATCTAAACCAAACTATAAACCATACATTTGATCCTATTTTAAAATCATAAATAAATTCTCAACAGATCTGAAGTTGATTCAATTTTTCTACTTTTGCAGTCAAAATATCCCAACAGATCTGAAGTTGATTCAATTTTTCTACTTTTGCAGTCAAAATATCCCATCAATTAGAATACTTAATACAGAATTCTAAAATTGTTCATGATCACTCCATCTGGAAACCCTTTGTAATACTTTTTCACAATAAAACTAAATAATCAACTTTATGTAACAACTTTTAGGATCCAGGCAGGCATGATAGTTAGTGAATGAAATCAGACACAAGAAGTTACATTTCACTTTTTTTTTTTTCCAGAGCCAGGGATTTAACACAAATCTACTGAGCTAGCTCTCCAGCCCCACATCTCACTTATGTGCAATTTTTTAAAACACAGAACTATGCTGACATAACAGTGGTGTTTGTGGTTGTAGAGGAAGCAGAATAGGAGGTAATATTTGGGGATGAAATTACTATATATATATATATATATATATATATATATATTGATTATAGTGGTGATTAAATATATAAACATTAAAATTCATAGAACTATATAACAAATATAATTTCATAACATGAATATTAGACAACTATTTTGGAAATATATTCCATTGTAAAACTTCATGTAATTATATAGAATATCTTTTTGTATAGATAGTTTTCAAAAATCCCTCTTAGGTGGGAAATGGCAACAAAGATGAATTGCCTTTTCATCTAATTAACAAAATTTTTTCAGTTACCACGTGCCTTGTTATTTTATTAACCTTTAGTCAGAAGGATACAAGATTAGCAATGTGGGTGCTATCCTGGAGTTTTTACCCTACTGAAGATTAAATAGATAAATATTGTAAAAATAAAAGTACGGAAGTACAGATATAGAATATTTTGATGATACATAACCAGAGTAATTAGTTTGGCCTTAGGATCACAGAAAGATAGGGTGGCAAGATAGCTCAGTGATGTAAAGCAGCTGTGCAGGCAAGCTTAGGCAGATGCAGGGGACAACTGTTCATCTGTCAGATACCTATAACTACATGGTACACAAGCCCTGCCCTCAGGATGAGCTGAGTGGGCCAAAGAACAAAAGAAAAAAAAGAACACAGAAAGCTTTTCTCCCCTGTATTTTAGGGAATGATCTATAGGGTGTTTAGGATCTCACTACTAGATCAGACTCAGTGATTCTCCTGTTTATAGCCTCCCAAGTACTGGGATTACAGGTGCAAGCTACCACACCCAGTCTCAATCACCTTTCAGAAGGTGGGATCAAAATTCTGGGCCCTTTGCCTGCTTGCAAGCACTTTAATCCGCTGAGCTATTTGACTGGCCCAGAAAGCTTTGTAACAATGAGTTTTTCCAGAATATTAAGTTATAAACTTTATTTAACACGTATTCACTGCTTACTTAAACAAAATAACATTGTGATATTAAGCCAAATAATATGCACAACCATCCTATAAGTTAAGAAGAAACAATTTGGGGTCTGAGGGAAATAAGGAGTAAATTGCCTGTCACATTGCAGTTGGATGTGGATGAGGCCAGGACCGCTCCTGAGGTCTATCTTCAGGGTTCTAGTTACCAACACAGTGTGCAGGCTCTGCCTTCAGCATCTTGTCGTAGATGGGATGAGCTAAATCACGATTAGAGGCTTTAAAATTCATGACACTGCACAGTCCCTGATGCCAGGGTAAGCCAGTGATAGAACGTCAGGCTGAACTGTAGCTGAAAGAAGTTGGAAGAAGACACAACACAATACAGATGAGGAGGTGCTGGCATTTTTCAGCGTACTGTGTTTTTGGGAAGCTGGTATCAATTTTATCCTGAATTTCCAGATTACATCTTTCATCAGTCTGTTGTTTTCTAGCTGTTTAATAACCTCTTTGTATTTTAAGTGTGGCATAAACTGCTGAACACTGCACAGAGATGTACCTTGCCCACTCTGCATCATTACCGGCACAGTCCTCCTTCACAGAGCTGAGAAAGACACATGGAAGGCAGAACCTGGAGCACTGTCTTTGTTCTCTGTTGTGCATTCTCCGAGTCTCTGCTTCTAAAGTGATTTGCTTGTTGCTTATAAAGATTTTGGTATTAATGGGTAGATTCCTGTCCCTTCTGCAATATATTTAACACCCATATGGCCCTCTGCACTCTCCACTAACACTCAGGTGTCCTGTTGTGCTCATGTGCTGGCACGACCAAGAAATCAATGTAAGAAAACCTGGTACAAATCCTTGAACCAGGATTTATCTTTGAACCTCATGGCATCAGAGTTTAAAGAGAGCAAATGATTTTTTCCAGGAAATTACACTGACTCAAAATTTAAGCCTGTTTTTCAGGGATTTCCTGTAAGGGATGTTTGCTTTTTGTTCTTGTTATTCTATATTGTACTTTACCATTTATTTTTGTTTTCTTTCTGGCCTTGGGAATACAATATCAACAGAGGGCTGTTGACATTGCTATCACATTGTTGGGTAAGTTTTATCCTTAGGTTTCCTTCAATAGCCATAATTTTTTTTTAAGTTTAGAGGCTCAATAAATGGACCTAAATAAAAGCATTTTACAAAAACATTCGTATCCAGAGTATCTATATGTGTGCACATGCATGTGTGTGTTTGTGCAAATCGCTTTTTAAAATCTTTATTGTGTGACATAGAGTGTATAGCACTTCTATTTTAGACTACAGATTTTATAAAGAAATGTTTGTTAATAAATTAAAATTTCCCTGTCCATATCTGAGTATCTTGACGAATCAAGCCAGGTAAAGGTGGAGGCTGATGTATGAATTCTATTACAAAGAAAGACCAGTATGAAAGACATAGTTTAGGGCTCAGGATATAGCACAGGAACACAGCACTTGCCTGCCAAGTGTTAGGGACTGAGTTTGAATTTCCATACCAGTAAACGATTTGGTTGTATTTGCAAACTCCTAAACAGATGTGGGAAAAGTTATTATGCCATCGCATGTAGTCTTGCCCGAACGAGGCTTTCTGTAGAATTGCTCAAGCAAGCCAGTCAAGAATAGCAAGAAGGAAACCTCTCTGGATTTCCTCTCCAAAGGCAGGAATAACAGCTGCCCTCGCATGCCCTCACGTATTCGCCCAAGCATCAATCACTGAAGTTGGTTCCTTTTTGCTGCTTTTCATGAAGCCACTGTAAGTCGTTCTTTTCACATTTTCCTCCAACGGTGGACCATGCTTTGGTTACTGGACACTCAGGAATGCCCAGAGCTGTATTCTATTAACACCAAAGATATTAAAATTTAACATAATTTGCTCTAAAACCTGAGTATCAAAACTCATATTCACAATCAAATTAAATAAAAGACAAAGGAATAGCATCCAAATTTGCATCTGGTTTAAAGTGTTAGGTTTTTTTTTTCACTTCTGAAAAGTGAAAGCTTTCTCTCCTACAGAATAAATATAGTTCCTTTGTTTGAGAGTGTATGAATTTGATTGCAAATTTCTGAGTAGCTTCTTTTAAAAAAAAATAGTATAAATCCTTAAGTGGCAACTCCATTGGCCCAAGACTAACAGAAACTAAAGACCTACTTATAGGGTTCAATCCTTATATACTAAGATAACTAACTCAGATGAAGTTATTCTTTCTGCTATTTAATATTGTTGAGGCCACAGAAGAGACAAAGTGGTATTAACCACAGCAGGAGGCCTGGACTTTTTGTCTGTTGGGCAGAATCCAAGGATTATGAAGTAAGAAGTTAATAAGAATTCTTTGAATAAGATATCTATTTTGGTATTGAAACATACTTATCAAGTTTCCATTGTTTCTATACCCAGTAAACACAAAATTAGCATCTTCACACACAGCAAATTCAATCTTACCATTCTGAGAGACTAACTTGAGACAGGCTCTACAGTTCTAAAATCTAATCCTATCAGAGTCTTGTTCCTTTTGTAGGTTCTAGAAAGACTATATCACCTGCTTTTCATCATTTCCAGAGACTGCTCCCGTCATTGGCTCCTGGCTTCTCCCAGTGTCAAAGTCTGCAGTCACTGTACTCTGACCCCTGTTTGTGTTAGCACATTTTTGATCTTGACTAATTTGTTTGCTTCCATACAAGTATGTATCATTTATAAAGATCTTTTTTGACTATTTTGTACCCAAACAGATAATACAGGATAATCTTAACATATAAAGATGTTTCCATAAACATATCTGCAAAATTGCTTTCTCATGTAGGACTACGTATTCACAAATCCAAGTTTAGACTGCAGACATCTTTGGGAACTGTTATTCTAGCCAGCTCAATTACCCACATCTTATGGAAAATATATTTATTAACTTTATTAACATTTCTTGCCAAAGAATATTAATTGAAGTGTTTCATTTATTTATTTATTTATTTTCTTTTTATTTTTTTGACATCAGTTATTTTTATTTTAAAGAAAAAAAATAAAAACAATGGTACAAAATCTCAAAACAAGATTTTACGAGAGTAACA
>NW_004524726.1:2106980-2110364 GCF_000260255.1 Octodon degus
GGGGGGGGGGTCTTGCCTCTAGCCTCTTTGCAGGGAGTGCTGCTGAAGGATTCCCTGATGGGCCTACAGCCTGGATCGAATGAGGATCCCGTGGCCCAGGGTCATCTCACTCACTTGTGGGGCCTGCGCTCTGGGTCTATTCAGGATCCTGAGGCCCTGGTCATCTAACTCATTCACTGGGCCTGCGCACTGGGTCTCGAAGTGTTGCTTTTATTCAAGGCTTAAAATTTAAATCAAAAAACCTTGAGGTGACACGTTTTGTTTTAATTTATTTGGTGTGTGAAAGAAAAATTGAACTTGGGACCTCACACTTGCTGCACTACTGAGCTATATCCCTGGCCCCTTTATTTTCATTTCATTTCTTGTTTTCATTTCAGGTCAGCAGTTTCAAAATCTTCATGTTTCCACATTGTTTCATACCATGTATTCTGGAGATACATTATTGTAGTAAACTCACAGGAATTTACACTGAGGTCTAGCAACATTTTCCACTTGTCTTGTTTACCTCTATAGTTGGTTAGGAGTGCTAAATAATTTACTCCTTTGAAATCATCTATAATGATGCTTAAAATAGAAAGTTATCAATAAGATCAAAATATTTAGAAAAGCATTACTATTGGATTTATGATTTTAAAAAGGAATTAAAGTCTTTAAACACTTCAGGAAAAATTACCTTTCTACTACTTAATCCCTCTCTTTCTGTTTGTATTTGCTCCTTGTCCTTGCCATTGCCTGCTAACAGTCCCATATGCTACACAGTGCTGAATTTCAATATCACGGTTAGAAATCAACATTATAGTGCTTGTTTAGATCTCACGTGTTTTCTGCTATCTTAAACTGTATCTTATAATACATACCCACTTTTGATTGCTCTTATGATGCCTCTCTATATCCAAGCAGGACTTAAACAGCATTTACACCTAATTCACTTAGCATAAATATAAAGGTCCAGTCAGGCATATTTTAAGAAAAGAGAAAAATTCAAAATTTGCTATATTTTCATGTAGTATGATTAAATGTACCATAATTAAATTTAGGAGGTGATGGGTGTTCTACACACCCTCCTCTCCTCTTCCTTCCCTCCCTCCCTCCCTCCCTCCCTCTCTCTCTAAACAATTGTGTATTATTAGGGAAGATGCTATACATTCAGAGTTGAGTAATTTACTATTCTAATCTTCAGTATTTCTTAGAAGAACCAAATAAAATACAGTATCCTCTTTTTAAAAAGTAAAAATCTTTTTTTTTTTTTTTTTCAGAACCAGAGATTGAACTCAGGCCCTTGTGCTTGCCAAGGAAGTGCTTATTCTACTGAGCCATCTCTCCATCTCCAAAAGTCAAAATCTTAACAATAAGTACTGAACTTCTCTATTTCCAGAACTTAATTGGATTCTATATCTAAATTCCCTTTATAAAATAAGTCATCACTGTGATGGAATTCTTCCTTTAAACTAACTTATGTTTTCACAACTCTTGAAGTTCTTTATAATATACTGCTTCCAGGTGACACTTCAAATCTGAGCATTTCACGGTGCCGTAGCAACCTTCGGTTCTCAGAGCACCATGGAAACCATTAGCATCCTTCCGTTTTATAGAGAAGCCTCTTAAAGTGAATGGTGCTCAGCCCTGGCCAACCCACTCATCCTTGGTAGTGAAGGCAGAATTTACAATCGCAGTTGTCGAATCTGTCAAGTGACTGCCCATCTTCATTCTCCTGAAATAGCTATAGTTGTGATATTATACCGATAGAATGTCAATGAAATTCAAGTATCTATAAGTGTATTATTATTTTCAATCAATGTTATTAATAGGTTTAGGAAAATTATTATTATGAAAGAAAAGAAAACAAAACACAAAGCTGCAGTAGTGTGAACACTGTGTGTGGATTCTTCTGCACTAAGCACAATCTTCCAATTATCTTGCTATACCCTCCTGAAATTTTTTAATATTCAAATTGAGAAAGTGTATGTGGATTCTATTTATCAGTACTTATTGCATAAAAATTTGAAACAGATAATTTTTTATTTTATTTATTTATTTATTTATTTATTTATTTATTGTATTTTTAGGGAAGGGCCAATGGGTGTTCAGGGTCTCACTACTAGATCAGACTCACAGTGATCCACCTGTTTACAGCCTCCCAAGAAATAGCATTACAGGCATGCGCCACCACACCCAGTGTCAGTGTTTCAGCGTGCTCCCAGCAGGGCCAGCACGGCAGGCCTAAACCCCTGGCCCATGTACCTGCTTGCAGGTGCTTTAATCCACTGAGTTATTTGGCCAACCCCAGATGATTTTTTAAATATGTTAATTTATTAAAAAGAAAAATAGTATAATGTTTTATGTTATTATAATTATGTTTTACAAATAAAACAGTGATGATAATGTTAGTAGTTTTAAGTTTTTGTAAGTATTTCTGTATTTGGGTCAATGAAGAATTCCTGGTTTTTCAAATATGGTTTTTCATTTAATTGGTTAAGATAGGTAGTTTATTTGAGATAGATACCAATTCTACCCTCAATCAGGGTAGAGAAAAAGGAAGAAATTTTGTAGTATGTTTTCTAGAAAATCAATTCATAGAACATTGCTGTTTTTCTTTTTTTTTTTTTTTTTTTTTTGGCGGCCAACTCACTCCACCCTGGGGGTGAGGCTGGTGTGACATGTGGTACAAGGGAGCCCACGTTGGTCCGCGCACTGCCTAAACCTGCTTAAACAGGTGCTTTAGACTGCAGAGCTATCCTGCTGGTTCCTACTTTTGAAATCTGTTTCTTCAACAAATGATCAATTTGAATTTGTAGTAAGAAAAGTATTTTATAAGAAAAGTCTAATTACTTTGTTTTAGAAGAGAAAATATGTCATAAAATCATAGATAAGTATGCTAATATATTTTTCATATACCACAAAATGTGATAAATGTAGTGTCAGAAAGTGTGGCTAAATAAAATTTTTACACAATTCTTAGTAGTGTGTAAATTATTTTTAAAATAATCAATTTTTCTTATATAATTGAAAAGCCATTTGTGTTATCATAAAACATTACAGACTGAGACTAATTTTGGATTGTAGTTTCTTGTTTGTCAATCTATCTTTTTTTCTCAATATTAAATACTAATATTTTGTTCATGAATTTTTCATAATTTTCAGATATTATTCATCTAAAATATATTCCATTCATATTTTATCTGAAACATATTTGGAAATGTAGTATAGACCTATAAATTCTGTTTGAAATAATATAAATAAATATCTTTTGAGAATTCTTAATTCTAAATATAATAGTGTACAGGGGCCAGGGAGATGGCTCAGTGGAATAAGTACTTCGCTGGCAAGCTCAAGGGCCTGAGTTGAATCCCCAGTTCCACAAAAAAAAAAAAAAAAAAAAAAAAA
>NW_004524726.1:2110493-2113138 GCF_000260255.1 Octodon degus
GTTTTAAGGGTGTTACTTAAACATTTATTTAAATTTTGTTCTTTAAATTTTATTACTTTTAGTTTTATTTTATGACTTTCCATTTAGAAGCATGAAGATTGAGGAGGAGGGGAGGGGCGATACATAGAAGAAGAAAGATATGCCAAGGAAAGGAGTCTCATCACTTCAATTACTGTTACCACTGTACACACAACATGAGCTAATAATAACATCAACATGAATAACAGTGAGACTGGGGATTGGAGAACAGAGGAAGGGAGTTGTTGGAATGGGAAGGGATTAATAAAACAGAGCTTAACAACTGTGTTACGTACGTGGAACTGTTCACAAAGGGATTATAAACTTTATAAAATGCAAACATATACTAATAAAATTATTATAAAAGGTTTTAAGTTGACTTTTTTCCTTGAAGTTTCCTGTTTTCTATGCTCACAGTAATATCAGTGGATATATGTGACATCATTTCCAGTTTCTATTACAAGTATTTTACTTTTAGTATATTTTCTCCAAAATACTAAAAAAAAAAAAATTGAAATATGATTGTGCTGTCCTCATCCTGTCTTGTTCAGGATGTTAACAAAATTATTCATTCACATTTAAAATGACAGATGGTATTGGTCATTCTAGAGATACTTTTTCTTATTTAGACAGTTGGAAATTTTATTAGAATGAAAGCTGAATTTTTATTATCTTTTGAAAAATCTTTTTATATGATCATAATTCTCTTGTTGCAAATGTTGGTACAACAAATTATCACAGTACCTCCAATGTACTATTCTTACATTTTTTATTGTTCCTCTTTACATATAGCATATTTACATACAGACATCTTGATACAGATTTATGTGGATAAAGGCATTTTATCTGGTTTTAGCATTAGTTTCTAGGTTCCCTGAAATGCTAACAGACTTACCAACGTTAGCATTTGTTAGGAATTATTCATATGAAAGTTATATCCTAATTATCCATGCAATGTTTTTAAACATAATATCTGTATTCTGCTGTCAGTAATAAATCTCTTGCTATTTATTTCCATTTTAAAATAGTACAATAATATTTGTTGCACACGCATTATCTTATTACACCTTTAACACATATGCACATGGTTCTTAAAGTTCTTTATGTACACATTACTATACATATCTATGTATGAAAATAGAAAAAACACAATTTCTTATTGTTACTCTATGAAAGTCATGATGTATATTTAATTTTTGAACACTGCTACTCTGTTGAATATGATCAGGTTCCTTAAAGTGAAACTTTAACTCTGATTTAATCAGTTGTCTTTATCCTATGTTAACTTTTTTAACCCACAATGTGTATTTTCTAACTAATCAGAGAGCAAAACATAGCACATAGCATAATGTGAAGCAAGTTAGTTCTCTATATCTTATATACAATCAAACATACAGCAAAACATTTTTAAAATTTGAATTAGTACTGAGTACACATTGACATTGTTGTCATTACAAAGTAACTTTTCACATAATATGCATCTTGTAGTAGAAGTCATATGTAATCTAGAACTCACTTGAACTACATGAGAGTATATGTGCAGATTATATACAAACATGATACTATTTTATATAAGGAACATAAATATCTGCATATTTTTATATCTGTGGGGCACTCTACAACACATATCCAAAAAGTATTATGGCACAAATATACAGAATCCAAGAAACAATAATAGACTAATTTATATGCATGTGTCTTGGTCATTTTTGTGTTAATCTAAGACTGTCTTAAGTTGGGAAATCTATGATTACAGAATCTCTTTCTGTACAGTCTTAAAACATTGAAACTCAATATCAAAGCATTGGCATCTGACAAAGGCCATCTTGCTGTGCCAAAACATGGTAGAAGTCCTTCCATGGTATAAAGTATTTTGCCTAGACAGAGCAAGAGTGTGAACTCACTCTTATTTACCAACATTAGTTTATCTACCAAGTTCTATGACCTAAACTGTTCTGAAGGGCCTCACCCTCTGATTCCATCAAACTACCGATTAAATTTCAGCATGAGATTTGGAGGAGATATTTATACCATCTTAGAATTCATACAGTTAAATCTCAGAGCCTTTGCAGAACTATAACATTTATGTTGAGAATGATACGCTGACAAAGGAATGGACAAATGCAATATGGTCAGATTCAGTTACATGGAATGACTTCATAGGATTCAGTAGCAAATTTTCTCACAATAGGGTACTGCATATGAGAGTGGGGAAGAGAGGAGTGGGTAGCCTGTCTGTCAGTGAGCAAATATTAAGAAGTAAAGGGTGTTTCCAAGGTTTAACTATCACAAATAAACATAGGCACACATATATCACTATCCCATCACCTGAGGAAGGATGAAAAAGATGCAGTATTTTTATACAATAGAGTATTACTCAACTATAAAGAATGACTAACTCTAAAACTTTATATTGAAGTGAATGCCACTGGAATATATACTCATAAGTGAAATAAACCAGACATATGTGTAAATATTGTATAGTTTCCCTAGTATAAGAACTCAAAAGAAGAAATACAAACAGAAAGGTGTAATACAAGTAAAAGGAAAGGGCTGGAGAGATGGCTCAGTGGTCTAAAGCACCTACTTGGAACTAGCTTGGCAAAGCATCAGGGACTGCGGTTCAA
>NW_004524726.1:2120388-2122101 GCF_000260255.1 Octodon degus
GGATCACAAGTCCGCATCTTGTACAGCAATTAACCACTAAGAAGAATATATGCAGTGTATTATTTGTTGAAACTGTACTTCCGATTTGGTTTGAAACTGTCTCATTGCTATATGTTTATCAATAAAACTGTAGAAAAAAAATAAAATAATGTCTCAGGGAAAAAAAAAAAAAAAGAATCCAGGGTACTTGTCTTGTGTGGGTCAGCCTATGGAAGTAGTGTGTGATTTTAGTCATCCAGATGCTCAGAAGTCACTGGGCCATATTCTAACGTGGCCAGGCTATTGCTTAGATGTGAATAGACCTTTATACCATCCACATGTGCAGATTTTTCAGGTAGACAGAATGCAAGAATTAACCTGAAGAGATTTCAGAAGAAGGCCTTGGATGTTAAGCAAGAATGTGTGACTGAGTTATAATTCCTGTAAGGAGGTTGCAGGAGGGCACTGTGTGAATCTGTGAGAGTTAAAGCAATAAAGAAAGTTGCAGTCTGTAAGTGTAAGCACCCCAAGTGACAGGTAACATGGGCTGCAACCAAGAAGGTAAGACATGTGGGACTACTCAAGCTCCCTGAGCCTCACAGTTCATCACATGTTGCTGAGTGCTACATAAGAAGCTACAGAACATAATCTTTTCATTGCCAGGTTTTGGTCTTCCTTTTATCTAATTTCTTTCTATCCCATATTTATTCCTTTTGGAATTGAAATGTTTGAGATATTCCATTGTATGTTGGAAATGTTTAATATATTATTTTTATGGAGACTCATGAGTAAGAGTTGGCCTTGATTCTCATAGAAGACTTTATTTTTTTCATTTTTTTTTTTGCTTTTTTTTTTTTAATGTACTTGGTACAGGGTCTGACTATGCAGCTCTGACTCATAGTGATCTTCCTGTTTTCAGCCTCCCCAGTGCTGAGATTACAGACATGCACCACTAAGCCCAGTCCTTGGCTGGCTCAGTGTATCCAGAGCGGGACCCAGATGGCATGTGGCACAGGGGATGGAGCCTGGGTCCTTGATCTTGCCTGGGCAGGCACTTTAGACAACTGAGTTATCTCTGTGATCTCAGAGGACACTTTGGACTTTTACTTTTCACCATCATTGCAAAGATTAAGGTTTTGGAATTACCTAAATTTCTTTGTGAGATCATATCATTTAAAAATGAAAGGGATTGAATATATTTATATAATGAAATACACATGAGACTTTTGGGGCCTTGAGATAGAATGTTTTTGATTTAGGGTATTCTCTTAAAGTCTTCTGAGGTCAGAGCTTTGGAAAGCAATTGAAGTGTGGTGATCCTCCATTCATCAGTACATTGAACCAATCTTTAGTGTATACCTAAATGTATTTTAGGAGGTGGGTCTTGGAAGAAATGCATCACTAGGGGTGCTTTGTAGGATATAACTCCTTCCTCAAGTTATCCTTCACATACTTCTTGGTTTTCATGGGCTAAGCAACTTTCCTGTGGCATGTGCTTCCATCAAGCTGGTTACTTGGCCATATATAAAACGCTTATAAATGTGAGTCAAATCAAATTTTTCCTCTAATTCGTGGTATTTTGTCTCAATGAAAAGAGATCTAATACAGTGTGTTTCCATGATACCTTGATACCAAAGGCCTTTTTTCTTTCTTTTTTTTTTAAATATTTATTTATTTTTATTTATTACATTTATTTATTGTGTGTGTGTGTGTGTGGCCAGCTCAGCCCACCAG
>NW_004524726.1:2122201-2123106 GCF_000260255.1 Octodon degus
TCTCTCTCTCTCTCTCTCTCTCTCAAATAAATAAAAAAAAAATTAAAAAAAAAAACAAGTAAAAGGAAAGCAAGTACTTGAGGATTAACTAATTAAGAGAGGGAAAGGAGAAGGGCTAGAGTGACAAGCCATACAGTTATATGAACAAGATGGGCAAGACAATGATCCTGAGAGGATGTTTGAATTTAGCAGTTAATTGGAAAGATTCTCTCCCTGACTACCTATATATACTGACACATGTGAAGTAAGCAAATGCACTGAAGATGGCAGTTTGTAACACTAGGTTCATGCTTGGAGTGCCTGTCATTCTGGTCTTCTGAATATGGGATGCTTTTCATGACATGCCGGTTGCTGCTGTGCTGTCTCTCAGGTAGATGATTGTTCAAAAAGAAGGAGGTAGTGAATGAAGGCAGTAGACAGGAAAAGGAATGTTGTGGGACTGTCTTGCTTCAAGGTTGTATATGGTAAGATTTTTGGATTTATGTGTAAACATAAGAATTATATAATAATTTATGCATATTTTAAAAATATATTCTAATTTTAAAATGTTTTTTCATCATGTTATGTAGGGACTTAAAGTTTAACATACTAATACTTGATGAAAAATACCTGCTGCATGTTATGCCTAAATCTTTGATATTCAGACATATAGTGAGGTCAAGCTTAACAGCCTAGGTCATATGGTAATGACAATAAACTTCCCTTCTGGATGGTTAACAATCTAAGTTTGCAGACCAAAATTAGAGAAAAAGGAGAGCCATAAGGAAAGCCAACATTTTGGCCCTAGCCTTCCAAGGTCAATTAAGAATCAGGACATATGAGAACTTATACTGTAATGTCACGTAACTCAGTAGCGTCCCAAATTTTCAGATCAAGGAGATTATGGGGCCAAAGAGGAAAGTGAT
>NW_004524726.1:2131808-2137347 GCF_000260255.1 Octodon degus
GGGACTGGCTGGCATGTGGTGCTGGAGGATTGAACTGCGGTCCCTGTGCTTTGCCAAGCTTGTTTCAAGTAGGTGCTTTAGACCACTGAGCCATCTCTCCAGCCCCTAAAGGCCTTTTTTCATTACCAATGCAAAACTGTAGTCATGGAGCTGTTTTGACATCTGAAGAACTTCTTAGTATTACTAGGCTACTTTAGAGGCTAATTATTGTAGCTTTTGGTCATAAAAACGAAGGGGAATAAAATAACATAAGCATAATATGATGATGATAATAATCAGCTTCTGATACACAAAGCCAAATGTAATTCAATTTTTGGTTGATTTTAAGACACGAGGGTCTTTTGAGTTGCAGATATATAGTAATTTATTATTGTTATACAAAGTTATCAACATGTTTCTGGCTTAAAACAAAATCCATTTGGTTGCTTTTCAAATGTCATGTTAGTTGTTTCAGATGATATCATTTAGGCAATCATTTCCTGTGATACTGAAGGATGTTACTGGGGATAATCTATTGGCAGCCGGGATGACCTTCATAGCCCACTACACCTTAACCCAGAGGCATTTAGAAATCATGAGGCTGGCTCTAAGGATTTACTCTGCTCACACTATCCAACCATATGCTTAAGGTGGTTTTCCAGCAATGAAGATGGTAAATGTCTTACATGTCAAGTATACCACCTGCTGACACATGACACCCAATAAGAATGTGTCAAGAAACCCACGAGGAAAAAAACAAATATTTTATGACCTAGCATGGGAGGTGCCAAATCTACTGCTTTATTGAACTGAAAATATGAATATTTGTACCTTAAATTCAAAGAGATTGGATTTACAGTCTACCTTTCAAGTAGAAGAATACTAAAATACTTTGGTGTCTTCTCTAAAATGCTGTTAAGCAAGAAATTAATACTATTTTTCAAATCTCCCAGTTGAAAAACTAGGAAACTATCACAGAGTCTGATTGAGAACAGAAAATATCCCTTTCCCAAAATATAAAAATATTGCAAGAAAAATAAATGATCCATAACAAATTTGAAATCTTGCAAAGAACATACTGCAGGTTCCTTCAAATGAACTCATGGCTGCTTCCTGAGAAAAATGATTATTCACTTCTTTGTCCTCTGCCTTCTGAGATTTCAGGGTTTTTTATTTCACCTCTTAATTAGACAATGATTTATTTTTCTAGCTGCATAGTAATTTCAGCTTATGTACCTCTATGCATAAAATAAAGATTTTAAGTTTTATTTTAATTGTCCCTGTGCTTTTCTAAAGATAAAATATCTTACAAAAAGATATTTTATTTGAGAAAAATAAACAAAATAAAACTTTGTTTTACAATGTAAGCAATACTCACATAACAAAAATTTAAGAAAATGTGTTTTTTTTTTTCTCACACTGAGAATCAATAAACTATGAGACAACCTGCTAAGAATTCTTAGAAAACATTTTATCTAGTTGGAATATCTATGAAGCAAATCATAAAATCTTTCAGAATCTTATCATCTTAGAGGCTAAAAATTAAGATCATTCTGCCTAGAAGCTGGTTCTCATCTGAAGAACATATCTTTTATCAAAACCAGCCATGAAGAAGCAATAATTTTATTTTCAAATCCTTCCATTTTTCAATCCATTGTATTTTAAATTGTGCTTGAAAACTAGACAATCTCCTTCATAGCCCATTTCTCTATCCATGTGTCATTATGCCTGACTAAAAGAAAACTGTCAGCACTTCTAATATTCTGCCTGAAAAGTATTTTATAAAAATATAGTAGGGATATATTTTATTTTGCATATTATCTTCAGTGATAGTGCTGAGCCTATAAAATAAAAACTACTGACCCAGATGCCTCTCTGTGCCCCTTCTTGGATGACAGGCACAGTTAGAGTTGACCTTCTTATATGATTCTTGGACCTCAGAGAATGCATTCTTAAAGGTTTACTTGAACAATACACAACCTCTCTTGAAACAACTCAAAATTGTCAAACTACAATTTTCACACATTTAAATTTTTCATAAGTGATTATGTCCTGACCTTATTCAATAGAAAGAAATTTAGAGTTCATCTAAGTGAAGAAAACAAAAAGAGAGAGAGAAAAAAATTCTCTCTGACTATAAATAGATCTTTTGTCCAGTGACAGATGAATACCACAAGAGCCAACAGCTCAGAAATACTGTCCAATCTGTGTTAGACATTTAATACTGCACATATTTGACTAATTATGACTTTCAGCATTAATAAAACCATTTTGGGACCTGAATAAAGCCACCTAAAATTGAAGTTCTAATGCTAAGTAATGTTTTTGGAGCCCACAAACCCTAATTTTAATCTATTCAAGTGTGCATGACAGAATTCTACTGGAGTTGAGAGTTAGGGCTGGATTATGTATTTTTATCAGCATACCTTAAAGATTCCTAATAATCTGATTTCTGTGGGAAATAGTAAGTAAAAATTATTAAAGGAAACACTATGAAGCCTTAAAAATGAAATCTAGGTTATTTGTGTAAGTATAACCCCTGGAAATTTTCTTTTGTTGAAAAGTACATTTATGAGTTATTAATCCTCTTGTTTCCTTGATATAAGTGCATTTAAATATTAGCTTTTTCACTCAGTATAAAACTTATATGGTTAAATACTGTCCTAAGGGATTTACAGTACACATTTATGTCATCTTTGCATATGGATTGGTACTATCAATACACTCACTACATATTTCATAGAAAAGAGCAATAAAGTTAGACATAAGAAACATTTTATATCTATGTAAATGTATGCAAATTGCAATGGAAAAACATTTAGAGAAATAGTAAAACAAAATGTCAATGCAATTTGTATTTATGATGATATATTTAAGGGGTAATAAAATTGAATGTAATTTTTACTTAAAATTTTATTCCTAGAGTTATTAGATAAGAATAGAATTAGACACATAAACCTTCTTTTATTTTTCTTCTGGATCTGACTCAGTTTTATCCAGTTACATAGTAAGGTAGGATGTTCTTAGGTTTATTTCAACTTAAAGGAGCTTATGAGATAATTTAAGACATACAAGGTATTATGAGCCCTGGAAAAATGTAGAATGTTTTCCAGAGCTAATAGTATTTCTACAGATTTAGAGTTTACATTAGCCAAGTTATGCTGCACCTTGAGCACGTCTATCAAGTCACATGTGGAGACACAAATGAGAAGTAATACAATTCTCAATCTAACATGTTTTATGCAAGCTTAAACCTCAAGGCAAGGGCCGGCCAAATAGCTCAGCAGATTGAATCACCTGCAAGCAGGCGCGGGGGCTGGAGGTTTGATCCCTGAGTCTGCTATGCCAACCCCGCCCCCAGAGCATGCTGAGACAACAATTGAGACTGGGCTTGGCGACTGCAATTCCAGCTCTTGGGAGGATGTAAACAGGCAGATCACTATGAGTCCAATAGAGTAGTGAGACCTAGAACACCCATAGGCCCTTCCCTAAAACACAAAAAAAATTTAAAAAACCTCAAATTCACTTAATTAATATTAATATTCTCTGATAATGAGCCTAAATTTTGTGGGAATAAAATTATTCTGTTTTTCTATTGTCTAACTGTTTTTTTTTTCTCATTCTTCAATGATTTGACAAGGTTGAAGTCTTTACAAAGAAGAGAAATATTTTTTGGAGGTCTTTTGTGTTTTCAGGGCTCCAGCTATAATGCTATATCTAATGGTGCTCTCTGTATATTTGATGGACAAAAGCACAAAATAACTAATAACTTAAAAGCCTTATGAAATATTCTTTGCAACTTTGTTGAAATAACATAGAAGGTTGGAAAAAATTTTAACCAGAGTTCTTGGTTGTGACTATTTCAGTCATCTTTCTGGGATATTAACTCCTTGGGCAGTGATGACAATTGTTCCTCTTTGTAGCTGAATATGGTGGAGCACATTGCTAGGCTGGAGTAGAAGGTAGAAAAAAAACTATGCTCTAAAACATCTCTCAGAGTATGTGTGATTGAAGGGCTCTGATAGCAGATGACTTGGCAGCAGTCGGGCACTGAGATGCGCTCTAAGCAGAATGGAATCTTACTGATGCTTCTGTGAAGATTCCTAGCAAAATCCTTTAAAACATCTAAAAATTGGATGGTTATGGTAAGATGTTTTACTTCTTTATCATTTATCTTCTTTACCTCTCAGTTTAGATTTCTGTCATCCTCAACTAGAACTTTTATTTTCTATCAACTTCTGCCCTCTTAGTTACATTGATCTGCATTAACAAGTTCATCAAAAAGTAGTAAAATTTAGGTATATATCTACACTAATTCACAGTATACATACCTGAGGCATAGAAACACTGAGTATTATCTTGCCTCCAAGCTGGAGCCATCAATTCCTTCCTGAATCCATTCTTCACTGAAAAGCAGAACTCATTCATGTCTCTCTTAATCTGTGAGTATTTTAAAAAGTAAAGAGAGGAGATGAGAAGCTAAAAGACTCTTAAGTTTAGGCAATTAAAAACAAAACAAAACAGCTGCTTGTACCAGAATCTTTTGTAATGTGCCTGCTGAAGAAGCCTGCAACCAGGTAAAATACTTTAACACTCAAGAATTTATTCTGGGAAGACCCATAGTCATGTGAGGGAAAGAAATTCACTGGAGAAAGAAATTCACCTGGGGCCAAGCCTCTGCACTCATTCATTCCAGGCTCAAGAGCAACAAGTGAGTGAGACCCAGTTTTCATCAGCTTTGCTCACTCAGTTGCTTTTTTTTTTTTTTTTAATGTCGTAAATGTATAAATTGTAATTGTTCTCCCATAAAGTCATAATTTAGGAAAAGTATTAATATGCATGATGAAAATTAAAGACAATCTACAATTGAAATTGTATTAATAATTTCCTATTTTTTGATCCCCAGACCTGCCATGTTGACCCCGCCCCTGGTCCGTGCTGAGACAGCAATTGAGGCTGGGCGTGCTGGTGCGCTCCTGTAATCCCAGCTCTTGGGAGGCTGTAAACAGGTGGATCACTATGAGTCTGATCTAGTAGTGAGACCCTGAGCACCCTGTAGACCCTTCTCTACTACTACTACTACTACTACTAATACTAATAATAATAATAATAATAATTTCCTATTTATTATGTAATGTATGTATTCATGCTTCACATACTTCATTTATATTACCAATTTTATAATTTTCATTTTACTTATTTAAACTACTAACATATTTTTTGCTAGTATATAATTTGCAATTAATTTTTGGATTTACACAATATTTCACCTGTATTATATTTATTGAGAGCTTATGAGTTACGCATTTTGTTGAGGTTGATAATATGGTCTTAGATTAAACAAAAATAATCAATATCACAATTTTAACAGGGGACCTTAACACACCCTTATCTCCAAAAGATAGGACAACCAGACAAAAACTTAGCAAAGAAATAACAGAACTGAACCAGAGTTTGAAAAAAAGGACTTGGTGGACATACACAGAGTGTTCCACCCAAACACAGCTGAATACACATTTTTCTCAGCTGCACATGGGTCATTTTCTAAAATAGACCACAT
>NW_004524726.1:2137447-2140547 GCF_000260255.1 Octodon degus
AAGAGGAAAGTGATCGATGACGTAGAGTGTGCCTAAGGAGAGTCACATGGAGAGAAAACATTCTCTCAGGCTTTCACAGAGAGCACATTGGCCAAGCCATGGCCATGACTCATCCACATGGCTGACACGGACAAAGGACCTACAATCTTAGGTACAGGATCTCAGGATAAATCCTGAGGGGATTTCACTGACCTTATCAGACCCAAAAGCTACAACTCTTGTTGCATAGATCTTGCTTTATCTTGATCTTAACCATCCAGCAGAAAATTATAAAAATGAAATATAAGAAGTAAAGCCATGCTGTTATGTTGAGCTGTAGGGGACTCAGGTCTACAATTTCTGACATTGCCAGTCAAGTGGAAGACCCAATACTATTATGGACTACTGGACTCTTTTGCAATATTTTGTTGAGTTAACACACGTATAATATACAAATAAAGGAACTAAACAAAAAAGGGAATACAGATGAATGTCCTTTTTGTATCTGTGTATTCAAAATCATTAGGATAGATATATAGTTACATTCTCTTAATAAATAGAGTGATTTGTTCTAATGGTGTTTGTAAATAGGATATCATGTCTGCATCTTGTACAGCAATTAACCACTAGGAAGAATGTATGCAATGTGTTAATTATTAAAACTGCCCTACCAATTTGGTTTGCAACTGTCTCATTGCTATTTGTTTCTCAATAAAATTATGGGAAAAATAAATGAAAATAAAAATAATGAAAATTCACTTCACTTAGCAGTGACCTGGAAAAATAATGCTCAACTTTTTAAAAGTACAAATTCTTCACTTAATTATACCAAGCTTCTCGCTTTCTTCCTATCCACTGATCTCTCTTTCCCATATTATATTGAATTTATCTTCCAAAATCAAATGAGAGCAAGCATGTTCAAGTTGGTATGGCTGTGGACGGAATTCAGATGCTTGGAAAAGAAGAGTTTTTAAGAGTCAGAAGTTGCGTTCTTCCTATGTGCCATCTGGTTAACGAACATACAGAGGAAAATTATCTTACTTAATTGACTCTGATACATAATTGGTACCCAAATCACTACTGTAACTGTAATTCTGAAATGGATGGGTAGCAGAGTACCAAAATTCAACTGACAAATTTGGCAATGGGGAAGGAATTTTTCAGTGCCACAAATGAGAGAGTATTCCCCCAGGATCCTGAATGACCAGTAAGGACTTATGTTATAACATCCCACCCCATCCAGAGTGCTTGTGTTTCCTCCAAATTTGCCCTGTAAAAACCTTGAAAAACCTGGGAGAAGGAGGGAAAATCCCATGTTAAAGTTTAGGCTGCGCTAAAGTTTTAATATGGGCCACTGACCAATAAAACAGCTTCCCTTGCTTTACTATACAACTGGGCAAACTTTGTTGTTAAAATGGCTTTCAGGTTTCTGTTGGGCCCTAATGGAAGCTAACAGTCTTATTCATGGAGCCTTGTAGCCATCTGTGTTTCTAACCTCATTCATAGTTGGTTTATGTGTAATTGATGTTTCACAAAAATAAAACATGCCCTTACATTCTTCTTCTTCCTAGTCAGTTTTAAATGCATAACCAAACTGTACTGCAGCAGTATCTTTGTCTTACATCAGAATTTAATTTTTCTCTATTCTGACTATTGGGAAGAATTTAGTAATTATGTGGATATTCTACCTTATAAGGAAATGACTAAGACATGGGAATAGTAACATCCTGTAACTTAAACTCCAGTGCACTAGGTAGAAAAAAAAAAAAAAAAAAAAAAAAAAAAAAAAAAAAAAAAAAAAACTTTTTACTTTAAAAAGTTGAAGATCACAGTGAAGGACAATTCTGTGATGTAAAGTAGTGGAGGAAGGGCATACCTATTAAATCCCAGAAGATACAGTAGATGAGTGTTTTAGTCAGTTTACCATCACAGAGATGAAACACCTAGCAGTTAAATCCTAAAGGAGAGATTTATTTTGGTTCACATTTTCTAGAGAATTTATGCCATGCCTTGTTGGCTACAAGGGCTAAGTGGCATGGCAGGAAGGTATGGGAAGAGAAAGCTGCTCCAACAGGGGCACCTGGAAGACAGAGTGAAAGGAAGTGATGGTGACACAACACATCTTTGTGACACACCTCCTCTGACCCTGCTCCTCTCTCAACAGTACGTGAAGCTGTGATTTCTCTAACAGATGACTCCATGGATGGGTTTATAGTTAGATGTGCTATTATGAGATGGGACCAGGCTGAAGTGCAACTGGAGCTGTGTATTTGGAGGATTGATCTCTTTCCCTGTCATCTTTCTCTTCTCTATTTCTTGGATACTATGACATGAACAGCTTTCCTCTGTCATATTCTTCTTCCATGACATTCTTTGCCATAGGACAGTAAACTAAAAAACATAAACCAAAATGTACTTCTCTTTCCCTAAGTTGTACATTTTGCATATTATGTCTCAGCAACAGAAAAGCTAATACAAAAAATTTGCCAATAGAAAAGTAAATCCATTGCTGAAACTACATATTGCTTAGAAGACTTGTAACTAATGTGTTAAAATAGTTTTAAAAATTAGTGGATGTGGGCTAGAGAAACCCTAGGGTGCTATAAACAGATTTTGATAGATAATTCTGGTTAGATTTCAGAAAGCCAGAGTGCTGATAGGAAAGCAGACAGCAAAGATTGGGCTCAATAGAGTTGAGTTGAGATGAAAGATCACTGGCATTCGGATTAGAAGCCTTTTGTGCTACAATCTGGAAGAAAATTTGTCCACGTTTTGCATATGTCCTAAGTCACTGCAAGACTGACTTTAAAGGTAGTGAACTAATTAATTTCATGCAGGAAGTTTTAAGGCAGACTGAGTACATTTGGATTCTTTTAGTGTGAACTCCAGTAAAAACACTTAGAAAAATGTAGAGCTAAACAATTTGCAGGTTGACCAGAAAATGAGTGCTTTGGAGTAAGGGATAATGTGAATGCTAAAAAGATCAGCACCACAAAAATGAAATCAGATTCTTTATATTAAGAAAATAGCAATAGCAAAGATATATTAAAAATATCTCAGAAATTAGACCCAATTTCTTTCTTTCTTTCTTTCTTTCTTTCTTTCTTTCTTTCTTTCTTTC
>NW_004524726.1:2140647-2176665 GCF_000260255.1 Octodon degus
TTGTTCTAATGGTATTTGTTAATAGCTTCACAAGTCCACTTCGTGTACAGCAATTAACCACTAAGAAGAATATATGCAGTGTATTATTTGTTGAAACTGTACTTCCAATTTGATTTGAAACTGTCTCATTGCTATCTGTTTATCAATAAAACTTTGAAAAAACACACAAAAAATAAATAAAAATAAAAAATAAACAAAAATAATCACCATCAGTACGTTTTTTTTATCTTAGGTCCCCTAGGAACAATTTCTAAGGTAGATCTTCCTACACAGTTAGCTTATTAAGGGAGGTACTAGGATTCATACCTGTCAGAGAAGAATCCAGGGCAAAAGTCTAAAGTGGAAGGTGTACTATATTTTTGGTCAATGCCATAGAAAAGTTGAGAAAAAAATGCTGAATTTTTCTCCAAGTCAATGGTGATGGCCTGACATTTGAAAATCCACTTAAATTAAATTTGTTATTCTTTAAAATTCCAGGCATTTGTTTTGGTTTGGCTTAAGTTGTTTTTTGTTGTTTTTTTTTTTTTTTTTTAAACAGGGTCTACAGGATCTACAAGGTCTCACTGTGTAGACTGGACTCATAGTGATTCTCCTGTTTAACAGCCTCCCAAGTGCTGGGTTTACAGGGGCATGCCACCACGCCCAGTCTCCATAGCTGCCTCAGCCAGCCCCCCACCCCGCGAGGGGAGGGGCGCAGCACCGCAGTCTTGGGATTGAACTCTTGGCCCCTGTGTCTGCCTAAATAGGTGCTGTAATCTGCTGAGCTATTTGGCTGACCCTGGCTTGAGTTTTTATGACTGTAATATGATCACTCCTTCATTTACATATTGATGTCAATTATTTTTGACAGCAATAGTACAAGAGTTTATTTCATTTACAATGATACATTACACATGAAAACTTGTAATATTGCTCCAAGACAGAACCCTACAGATCAATAATGCATATTATAATCTTTAGAAGCAACATAAATCAAACTAATCTGTAATTCACAGACATAGTTAAAACATCAGAAGAGAATAAAAATAAACCAAAAAAGATAGAAAATGATGGCAGACATAAATCTAATGAGAAAAAGAGTAAATATTGCAATTAAGAATCATTCTAGAAAACTACAAAGCATTCTATCTGAACTTATTTGACTTTTGGGATTCTACATTATAAGCAAGGTCTTTCAGTACTTGTTTATCTGTGCCTGATAATTTCACTTAGCATAATGTCTCTAGATTCATCCATGTTGTCACTAATAACAGAATTTCCTCTTTAAGGTTGGATAGTATTCCACAGTATATATGTATCACATTTTCCTCTTCTATTCATCAATTACTAGGCACTTAGGCTGCTTATCTTGGCAGTGAAATCATTTTTATGTCCTAGTGAATAATCCTGCAGTGAAAATGAGAATATGCTCGTGTGACATTCTGACTTCACTTATTTTAGGTATTTAGGGATTGAAGAGCAATTCTACTTTTAGTTATTTGGATAACCACTATAGCGAGGTTACAGGATTGTGCAACAATTCTAATTTTTTAACAACTGCTATGCTGTTTTTTATGACTGTACGAATTTACATTCCTACCAACTGAACAAGTTCTTTTCTCCACATCCTTGCCAACTGTTATTATTTTTAACCTTTTTAATAACAGCCAATTTCACAATGTCTCATTGTAGTTGTAATCTGTATTTTACAGATGATTACTGTTATTGAGCATTTTTTTCATTGTGTTAACCATTTACATACATATATATTTAAAGAAATGTCTCTAAGGTTAAAGAAGAGGAAATTGACACCAAGAAGCACTTAGGCTGCTGGGTGGGGGTGGGTGAGTGTGGAGGAAATGTGGAAAGAGGGTAGAACGTTTCTGTTAGACAGGAAGAATGTCTCGCTAATTTACTGTATAGCATGATGATCACTGTTACTAACAATTTTGTATATTATGAAATTGATAAAAGAGTAAATTATAACTGTTCTCAGAGCAAAAATATGTGTTGGAGGAGATATGTGGTCAGCGTGACTTAAATCATTTCACACATATACGTACTGGTAGATGCAAACATTACATTTTACCTCATAGATGCATATAACTGTGGTCAAGTAAAATAAAATAAAGTTAAAAATAAAAAAAAGAATCATTCTAGATTAAAAATCGTGGTCCAAATACCTGCTGTCAATAGGAGATACTTTTAACATTTAAAGCGTACATATGACTGGGGACCAGTGACAGTCACTCTATAATACATTTTGTTCAAAATATTCACCACACACCTTAGTGGAGGACTCTATGTCCCTGTCCCACAGGAATCACTACTGTTTTATGTTTTTATTTGATCAATTACATATGAAGGTACAATATGTGTCACTTCTGAGAAGTATATTTAACAGCTAAAATGCACTTTTCTACATGTTTATCACGTTTTTAAATAAATATCAATTTTCCATATTGACTTAGTCAATCATCTAAGGTTTCACAATGAGCAACACATAGAGAAGGCAATCAACCTGAAATAAATACATAATAGGAGAAAAAAATGTTTGCAATTTATGCAGGTCACAATCACATTGCACAGTAGGTAAATGTGCGTGACATAGCTTCTCTCTCTCTCTCTCTCTCTCTCTCTCTCTATCTATCTATCTATATCTATATCTATCTATATATAGATAAATATAAATATAGATATATAGATATATCCTTTTTAAAATATCTTTCCCCTTCCCTCCCTCTCTAATCCTCCTATCCTGATTATTATTCTTGTTGATATTATTAAACTTAGCTTATGTTATAGAATCTAAAATTTATATTCATAGAGACTATTTGATTCCTTACATATCACTGTTTTACTTATTTTCTCATCAAATCCTCTTCACCCATCTCACATTTTTCCTTAAAATATTTCCCTATTTTAAGAGATATATCTCTTTGTCCCCTTCTCTCGGTTCTTCATTATTGTATTTGTTTTTACTTTGCCCCACTAAAATGAGAGATACCGTATGGTATTTAATCTGGTATGTCTGATTTATTTTATTTAACATTATATTTTCTAGATGCATTCATTTTCCTACAATGTCTCAACTCTGTTATTCATTATAGAATAAAACTATTATATGTAGTCATATTTTTATATAATCATCTGTTTCTGCATATACAGGATTTTTTTCAGGATTTAGATTTTATGAGTTGTGCTGCTGTAAGTATTGAAATTCATCTATTGATATAGATTGATGATTTTAATCTCTAGGTTTAATATTTAGCAGGAAGACTTCTGGGTCATATGATATTTTTACGTTCACTTCTTTGAAAAATCTCCATGCTGATTTTAATGATAGTTGGACTAGTTTGTAATCTCATTAACAACAAAGGGTGATTTCTCCTTTTGCCAGCATTTATTATTGTTCAATTTCTTAATGTTTGTCTTTCTTGTGATACGTAATGGAATCTTAGCTTTGTTTTATTTTGCATTTCTTTAATGACCAAAGATTTTGAATATTTTCTGTATATTTGTTGACCATTTGTCTTCTTCTATGAAGCATTTTTTTTCATTTCTAAAGTGTTTTAACTACTTTATCTTTCAGTGGTTTTAATGTTTATATTTTAATGTTTAGTTTTTTTATCTATTTTGACTTCAATTCAGTGTATGATGAGAGATGGTGTCTAAATTCAATCACAGAGATAATCAAGTTTCCCATAGCATTTGCTGAAGAGGTTTCTTTCAACATCTGCTTTTGGCCCCTTTGTGGAACACCAAGTACTTGCATGCATCTCAGAAAGTTTCTGGTTCCCTAGTTCTGTCCCAGTTCTTCATATATCTATTTTTGTTTCAGTATAATGCCATTTTTATCATTATTACCTTGTAGCATAGTTCAAATCCAGGTGTTGTTTTGCCTCCTGCTTTGCTCTCGTTGCCCCAAATTGTTTTGTTGTTCTGGGTCCATTCTGATTTCATATGAAATGTACGAATTTTTCTAGATCTGTAAAGTGTGTCATTGTTATTTTGACTGGGAATGTATGAAATATTTACAACAGTTTTGAGAGTTGGGCAATTTGACTATATTGATTCTGCCTATCTAGGAGCAGGAGATCTCTTTCCATTTTATTTTGTTCACTTCAATGATCAATACAGAGAATTACAGTTTTCTTTGTATAGGTCTTTCACATCCTTAGTTAGTTAATGAGGAACTGGTTCTTTGAAGGAATAAATAAAACAGGTAAGCCCACAAGACTTACCCAAAGAAAGTGAGAAAAGATTCAGATCAATGCAAATAGAAATTAGAGACAAATTTTCACAAGAGACTGTGGAAATCCAGAACAAAGCAAATGTTTTGAATAATTATATTCCAAAATTTAGAAAATTTTGACGAAATGGACAGAATCCTAGACACATAAAAACTACAAATGTAACCCATGAAATTACAAATATGCTTAATATCTCAATATCAAGAAATTGACACAATAGTAAAGAATCTGCCAACTAAAATAACAGCCCAGGACCTTATGGACTCACCGATGAATTATAAAAATTCTTTAAGGATATTATATTACCAATATTCCTCAAGATCTTCAAAGAAATTGATAGGGCTTGTGTGCTCTCAGACTCGTTTAAGGAAGCTACTATCACACTGATTCCAAAACAAGGTGAAGACTCAACTAAAAAGTAAAACTATAGGCCAATGTCAATAATGAACATAAAGCTGAACAAAATGGACATGGTGGATCACACTTGTAATCCCAGCATTCACGAGGATGAGTCATCATGCGTTCAAGGCCAGCCTGGGCTATAAAGTGGGCTCAAGGCCAGCTTGAACTGCATCATGTGATCATGTATCAAAAGACAAAAAAAAATGAACATAGATGCAAAAACCCTCAACAAGTTATTCTCAAAAATAACACAGGACATTATCAAAAAGATCATACATCAAAACAGGTACGTTTCCTCAGAGAAGTGCAAAAATGGTTCAACATACATAGGTTAATAAATGTTATACATAACATAAAGAAAACCAAAGTCACCAGAATCCAACATTCCTTTATGATAAAAACCCTAAAGAAAATAGGTATAGAAGGATCATAAACGAATATGATAAAAGCTACATATGACAAACTAAATATCATCATACTAAATGAGAAAAAATAAATCAGTTCCCTAATATCAGGAATAATAAAACAATCATCACTGTCATCTCTTCTATTCAACATATTTCTTGAAACATTAACCAGAGCAATATGCAAGAAAAATAAAAGGGATACATATAAGAGAGGAATAACTCAAATTACATATATGTATATATAATTATATATAATACGTAATGTACCATACTCAAACATTTACTCACCCAAATATTTAAAAACTAGCTTATATGAGTAGATGGTTTTGCCTTTCTTCAGTTAGTTCTGTTTGTGTTACATGCTAAATGCATTCCCTTTCTGGGGAATTTGTGCACATACATAATTCACCTTGAAGCTTTTACTTCCACTCTTCTATTTAGCACATACCTGCATTTTACAGACAATAGCAATACACACTAATCTGCTAGCTATTTGTAGCTCCTGGGTTCTAATAGTGTCCAAACAAACTGCAAGTCATCAGAACTCTCATACTCTAGGACACCCTGCTATGCCACTGAGATAATATGGAGATCCCATCGTTGCTACCCTGGCATTTCCTTGCCCTCCTCCCTTTCTGACTAGTGTACTAACCTCAGAACAGACTGAGATTTCTCCTTCAAGTATATCTAAGTAGCAATCTCCCAATGAGTTGATCTATGCTGATTCCAACTCTGATTACTTTTTCTTTTGATCACCTGCCAAATCTGTCAAACCTACTCTATTATGCATTTTCTAAATAAGAAATTGCATATAATTTTACTTGAGTATATGTGAATATAAAATCATTTAAAATATTTACAGGGTAGTTTGAATAATATACAAAGAAATTATAGCTCAATTCACACAACTAAAATTTTTCTTAGAAGTTATGATGATTCTCAGTTCCATTCTTTTCTTTTATAAATTCTTTCACGTTTTCTTTACTGACAACAGGTAAGTTAAAAGTAATGACTTATTTTTCAAGAGTTCCTTTAAGAATGTGGCTGGAGACTTTCTCATTATTGTGCCCTTGGTTATTGTCATAATTTAGGCAACATTGATTTCTAAATGTAGCTTGTTCTCCATTATCCTCTAGAAACTTATTACTAAACAATTCATTAGACACTAGGATTTATTTTGGCACCCTGCAGCTTTCCATTGCTTTCGCTATCTGAACACTAACTTTTATCTGTGGTTTCCTGACTGCATTCATTTTGGATTATCAGTGTTCTGTGAGCACATTGTGTGTGATGCTAAGAAAAGGACTGTTGTGTTCTACTTATGATGATAGAAAAGGAAGCATTTTATAAATGGTTCCAAAAATATATCTCTACTGAAGTGATACTCTCACATTTTCTCACAGTGAAATTATTCCCAATAATATTTCCATTGTTATACATAATATTCATCCAAGATGGATATAATTGCAACAGATAGCGTATGTTAGCCATCTCCAAAATAATAAACTCCATGAAAGGAATTTATGTCTATTTCTATCAACTTTACTATCTGCTTATGTCTAAATAATTTTAGCTATATACTCACAGGGCAAAACATAATAATTATCAATAAAACACAATATCAAGGATCTGCTATTATGCAAAAAGAAAATAATTCAAAGTACAGTTCTCTACTTATACTATTACCTAACTTACTAAATTTCACTCAGATATTCTAATTTTAAATCAGCTATTAATGACTACCTTCTCTGGAAATGAGATTGATAAGTTTACACTGCTGAGTGAGGTATCAAGATCTGTTCTTTACAAAATAAAATAACTGAGATCCAGCCTACCCTAGACCCGGCAAGTGTGGGGGAGAGCTTTCAGCTTCCCTGCACTCATGGGACTGCTCTGGACCAAAACCCAGGCACGCCATGTGAGCAAGATCCTCTCCCATGCCCTCAGGACCCCTCCACCCATCCAGAGCCCCCAGCCCCATGCCCATCCAGTGAGTGAGAACTTCTGCGGCGCTCTTGGCACCTCCAGATCCAGCCCAGCCCAGGCCTGGCTGGAGTGTGGGAGAGCTTCTGTGCTCCCCTGTTCTCCCTGGGCCAGGGGCAAAACAGAGAGGCACAAAGGGATAACTGTTCTGCCAGAGGGGCACAATAGGTTCACTCCCAAGGGCTGCAGCAGGAAGAAGCTGAACACAACAGTTAGACCCAAGCCAGGTATTACTGGATAAACTCAAACTTAATAGATCTGCATCTGAATTTCAGTAGGTGCTAAGGTTATAACTGCACCAAAGCTCTACACCAAAGGTGAGAGTTCAGTGCTATACAAAATTAGAAAGAGGAGGAGCAAAATGCAATCTCAGGCCTTAAGCCCACCCATAACAAGTGCAGAGGACACTAGCTCAGCTGAAATGAATGAATTAAAAGTATCAGAAGTAAAGAAACAACAAGAGAAAGGTATACAGGAACTCAGAGCAGAATTATTTTCTGAAAAAAGAAAGAAATCTCTAAATTAATAGCACCTGAAGTAAAGAATCAAATGCAGAAACATATGGAGGAAAAACAACCTGAAAAAAACTCTGCAGTAAAAGAATTAATAACTGCTTCTAAAGAAGACATCGATTAAAAATATTAGAAAAATGATGGGGAATAGAAAAATGATGGATTCCTTGAATGAGCAATACAGGAAATAAATAGATTTCATGAAGAAGAATCAAAGAAATACAGAGGAACTTAAAATCTCAATCACAAGCCTGTAAAACCATGTGAGTGAAAGTGAAGACAGAGTTTCAGATCTTGAAGATGCTGGTGCAGCTAGTAAAAAGATAAGAAAAAATCTCTTAAAAACAACTAGGATTCAGGAAAAAATAATTCATGTCCTGTAAGACAATGAAAATTAGAACAATGTGAGAAAACAAAGAGAAAGAAGGAGAAGATACAAATGATATGAAAAGAATATGGGCAGGAATAATAGCAGAAAAGTTCCCAAATATGAGGAAACAATCTGCCATTCAGGTAATCAAAGCATATAGAACACCAAATAACTTCAACCCAATTAAAAACACACCAAGACATATAATAGTCCAGATCCCAGAAATTCAGAACAAGAGTAATATTCTGAAAGCTGCTAGAGAAAAGAAGCAAGTCACATTCAAAGGAAAACCCATCCGAATTATGGCCGACTTCTCTTCACAAACCAAGAAGGCAAGAAGAGCATGGAGAAGAGTACTTCAAGTACTTTCATATCAATAGAACTAAATCCAAAAACCACATGATCATCTCAAGTGATGCAGAAAAGGGTTTTGAAAAGTTCAACACTCATTCATATTCAAAGTTCTACAGAAATTTGGAATAGAAGACGTCTACTTCAATTTGATAAAAGCCATCTATGACAATCCAAAAGCTAATATAATTCTAAATGGGGAAAGAGTGAAATCTTTTACTCTTAGATCTGGTACAAGACAAGGATGTCCTCTCTCACCACTACTATTCAATATAGTTCTGGGATCATTAGCTAGAGCAATTAGACAAGAGAAAGGAATAAGTATAGGTAAGGAAGAAGTTAAAATATCATTTGCAGATGACATGATACTTTACTTGGAAGACCCAAAAAACTCCACCAAGAAGCTACTAGAATTGATACACAAATTCAGTATCATATCAGAATATGATACAGTCAATACCCAAGAGTCAAAAGTATTCCTCTACACAAATAACAAACACACTGAGATGGAAATTAGAGAAACAATACCTTTTACAATAGCACCATGGAAAATGAAATACCTTGGAATTCATCTAACTAAAGAAGCCAATGATCTTTTCAAGGAAAATTACAGTACTCTTAAAAAAGAGATTGTAGAAGATTTCAGAAAATGGAAAGATATTCCCTGCTCTTGGATAAGAAGAACCAATATCGTGAAGATGGCCATAGTCCCAAAATTGTTGTACAGATTTAATGCAATCCCTATCAAACTCCCAGCAAAATACCTCACAGACCTAGATAAATCATTCCTACAATCGATTTGGAACCAGAAAAGACCTAGAATAGCAAAGGCAATCCTGGACAACAAAGACATGGCAGGAGGCATTACAATTCCTGACTTGAAATTATACTACAAAGCTACTGTGATAATATCAAGATGATGTTTGCAAAGAAATAGACCCGAGGACCAATGGAATAGATTAGAAGTTGTAGAGATCTCTATGACCACACTCAGGCACTTTATCTTTGACCAAGGGACCAAACACGCTTGCAGGAAGAAAGATAGCCTCTTTAACAAATGGTGCTGGAAAAACTGGCTCTCTACATGCTGAAAACTATACCCAGGTCTATCACTATGCACTAAGCTAAAATCAAAATGGATTAAAGATCTAATCATTACGATGGAAACACTAAATCTCCTGGAAGAGAAAGTAGGAGGAACTCTTGAAGACATAAGGGTAGGCAAAGAGTTCATGAACCAAAATAAAATCACATGGGAAACACTTGAAAGCATTAACAACTGGGACATGCTCTTATTGAGAAGTTTTTGCACGTCAAAAGAAATTACCAACAAAGTGGAAAATCAACACACAAATATGGAAAAAAAATATTGACAAATAAGTACTGAGACAAAGGTCTGCTCTCTAAAATTTAGAAAGAACTAAAAATCATTAGCACCACAAAATTTAAAGACCCAATTCAGAAATGGGCGTCTGAGAAGAATATGCATTTCACAGAGGATGAAATTAAAGAAGCAAATAAACAAAAGAAAAAATACTCCACATCACAGCCATCCATGAAATGCAAATTAAAACAACCATCTCACCCCAGAGAAAGAATGGCTATCATAAAGAAATCAACCAATAACTTATGTTGAAGAGGCTGTAGGGAAAAGGGAACCCTTCTGCACTACTGGTGGGAATGTAGAATGGTACAACCATTATGGAAATCAGTGTGAAGACTCCTTAGAAAACTAGACTGGAAATTCTATTCAAGGCAGCTATCCCCCTTTTGGAAATTTTCCAGCAGGAACTGAGAATGTTATATAATCATGTTATATGTGTTCCTATGTTTATAGCAGCACAATTTGTGATAGCCAAATCTTGGAAACAACCAAGGTGACCATCTCATGAGGAATGGATGAAAAAGATGTGATATTTTTATACAATGGCAAATTACTCAGCTATAAAGAATGATAAATTTGAAGCATTTATAGTTAAGTCCATGCCACTTGAAGATATACTCATAAGTGATATAAACCAAATCCACATGTATAAATATTGTATATTCTCCTTTATATAAGAACTCAAAAGAAGAAATACAAATAGAAAGGTATAACACAATTAAAAGGAAAGCGAGAACTTGAGGATTGGACAACGAGGAGAGAGGGCAAGGAAAAAAGCTGGGAAACATGACAATGGCAAAGCCATACATTTATATGCACAAGATGTGTAAGACTATGATCCTGAGAAACATCGGCAGGTTTTTGAAACTAGCAGTTAATTGGTAGGATTCTCACCCCGACTAACTATATATACTGATACCTGTGAATCAAACAACTGCACTGAAGATAGCAATGTGTAATAGAAGGGTCATGCTTGGAATGCCTGTCATTCTGGTCTTCTAAATACGTACTTCTTGTCATGATATATCAATTATTACCATACTCAAGTAAATGTTTGTTTTTTTAAAGGATAATAAATGAAAAAAAGACACAAGAAAAAAAATGTCATAGGACTGTCCTGATACAATGCTGTATATGGTTAGATTTCTAAATTTGTGCATAAATATAGGTAATTGTTTATTCATATTCTTTAAAATAACCATAAATTGAAATTAGTAGCAAAAATATTTAGGAAGTTCAGGGGTCTCAACTAGCAGGGCATTTGTTCTACCTCATTGATAAAATAATGAAGTCATGCAGAAAATTTTGAAAATCACATTCTAAGTAAAGAAACTCTGAGTACAGAAACTTAAGAGTTGGTCCATGCATACCTCTGCATGTGCATTCTGGGTCACACAGTATGCCTCCATCACTCTCACTGCATGGCCTCCAATCTCTCTCAGTACCCTGTATTTCATGTTTAGTGTGAAGGGTGGAAGAGAGATGACAGAATAGCTGTCTGTATAAAAGTGACAGACACTAAAGTGATACCTAGTACTGTTGTCCACATTACATTGATGTGAGCAAGCTAGTTCCAACCTGCAATTTTATGGATGAAAAAAGAGACTGCAGAAGTTGAAACAGTCAAAGTTCAAGGAAGGAGCTGGAGTTGTTAAGCTGGATTTGAGCTTAATGTAAAGTTTTCTAAAAACAAAGAAATGGTAAATGAAGGGTTAAGGATTAGACATGTCATTTTGCAAATTTTCAATTGGCTTTGTTATTAAATATAGAGTATTGGTACAAATGAGTGGGTAGATGAGTAGTAATCATGATCTTTTTTTTTTTTTTTTTTTTTTGGTTTTGTATTTTAGGGAAGGATCTACTGAGTGTTCAGAGTCTCACTACTAGATCGGACTTGTAGTGATCCTCCTGTTTACAGTCTCCCAAGAGCTGGTTTTACAGGTGTATGCCACCATGCCAGGTCTCAGTCACTGTCTCAGCACACCTTAGGGGTGGGACCAGCACAGCAGGCCAGGTATCGAACCCCTGGCCCCTGCGCCTTCTTACAGGCACTTTAATCTGCTGAGCTATTTGGCCAGCCCATGATCTTTATCTAGACTTGTAGAACAAAGATAGCAAATGTGTCTGTGAGAATCCTAAAATTTGTTTATATTTTAGAGATAGAATTGATAGCTTTTCCTACTAAATTGGGTGCAGGAAAGGAATCTAGAAGGGTCGAGGAGATGACTCAGTAGAATAAGCGCTTCCCTGGCAAGTGTAAGGGCCTGAGTTCAATCCCCACTTCTTCCAAAAAAGAAAAAAGAAAAAAAAAGGAATCTAGGAAAGAACACAAAAAATGGTATAATTGATTTTAGTACGAAAAAGTGGACACACAGTGATAATACTACTGACATGCATATTAATAAAAGAGTTTCATTAATGCATATTTGTGGAGAGAAAAATGTGTTACATTTTCAGTATATTGAGTTTAGAATTCATATTAGTTAACCAAGTAGAGTAGTTAATATCATTTGGATGAAAGAGGCTGGAAATCAGACAGAATGTTCATGAAAAATTAAGTTTGAAGTACATTACCATTAGTAATTAATCAGATAAGGAGGAGTCAATGGTACAAATAGAGTTGGATAGTGGTAGACCAGGGGAATAGCATGCCAGAAATATTGATATTCTGGAAGAGACATCAAGTTGGATAGTCAGATAGGATGTCTATCAAAATCATTGATACTATCCAAGAAATCAGAAAAGTGTAAGTTATTTTAAAAACAAATGTATCCGATCATGTTCTCCAGACTCAGGCAGGCACTGAGCACTTAAGATAGGTATAACATTTCCCTTTTGCTAATTTTTTTATATGTGTGTGCTTGGTACTGGGATCAAACTCAGAACCCTGCCTTTGCCTGGCTGGTGTTTATGCTGCTGAGCTGTCTTCTCACCCTTAAGACTCCCCTTTGGAGAGTTGCCAAGGAGTGGAGTTAGGAGAGACTGAACAGTGGAACAGTTGGGCCGCGATTGACTAAAGTCATCAGAAAATCCTATAGGACAGTCAGAAATCTGCTTCCTCGAAATATAAATTCATGCTACAGATACAGTCTATGAGTACAAACCATAAAATGGGACATTGGAATGGGTTCACTCATGCTTTCATTGGTGAAATGACATTACTATTCCCACTCCTATTGTTGAAGCATACAAACATGGTCTCTTAAATAATTTAACAGTATGAAAGCAGGAATTTTCAAAGATGTAGACCAGAATATCTTGCTATGTATGTTCACTAATTGATGCAATATTAAGTGTTTATAAATAATGAATAAGGAGAAACCGGGCAAACTGTGGTGGACAGAGTCTTAGAATCGATGCCATTAATTGCACATGTCTTTATCACAAAGCTATGTTGCTTTCTCCTTTTGATTGTAAGTAAAATCTGTCACTTGCTTCCAATCAGTAGAATATGACAAAGATGATAGCGTGTTGTGATTACATGTATTGTAATGTGTAAGACAGCAACTTCCATTGTTAGTGTCTCTGTCTTACGTGAGACTCAAAGTGGCTATTTTGGGAAACACATTACAGCAGGGCTTGTAAGTGAGCCTCAGCATCTAAAGACATTGTTCTTGCAAGACACAATAATATATTATAAATGCTCATTATCCCATTGAAAAACAACAAGATACTACTAAGAATCAGGAAAAAAGTGACACAAATATTACCTGAGCACAACATACAGGTGAGACTGTAGACCAGTTTGTATTTTCATGGAGAACTACCTCAGAGATGCTAGTGCTGCTGACTTGGAAACTGCATAATGAGTACGTGTTTTAAACAGTGGGGCAAACCCTTGGCAATATTATTATACAGCAGTAGGAAATTAATAGCACAGACTTATCAGGAGGCTCCTGCCAAACTAGATCAACAAACCATGGCTGGTGTTTAATCACTTGTCAGCCTGACTTTCCTTCCCGAATCATTTCCTTTTTGTGCCACATAAATATTTTCTATAATAGCTATTTCTCTTGAGATCGGTTTGTTTGAAAACATCATTAGTTTGAATTATTCTTATGATTGTAACATTGGATATGACGTTTTGTGTTGAATTTTTGCAACTTTTTAAAACTACTATTTCAGTCCTCAGCAGCCTTTTTTTTGAGATGGAATTTACAGTACTGCCCCACATTAGGTCCTCTATATTTTTTTCTTAATGCTTCGATGTCATTCACTTTGTGTTTGTTCCTACTCAAGATATTTAGGTGTGTTTTTTTCCATTTCATCTTTATATTTCTTTCTCCCTCCATTTTGTGTTTTCCAATTTAGATGATTATTGTTCAAAAATCCTGGAATGTTTTAAACCTTAAACATATAAATATCTTCCTACTTTCCCTTATCTACTTTTCCTTCACTCTTATTCATTGAACTAGAAATTACTCCTTTTTATATCTGTGTATTTTTTATTGTTTATTAATTTTTTGACTATTTTTATATTTACCTATATATTGTAGCTTAACTCAATTCTTTTGCTTAATATTTTCAATGACTACATAGAATTTAATCTTCATTTTACCATTACATAGTTTTCAATTTATAGAAAATAAATTACTTAATTTAAATTATTATTTGTTATTTTATTCAATTGATTATATAAATTTTATATTTTTTGAAGATTTCAAATCAGGAAACCTTTTTTTAATTGATTTTCTTTGCTGAATGTGATTTATGAGTCTTGATTGTGAAATTGGAATGGAAAACTCATACTACATTGATTATTCTTTTCTCAGTGAAGTAAAGTTCAAAATACAAATACCATTATTGTTCTTCACTGATAAATTTATTGCTTTTTTTGTGGTACTGGGGATTGAACTCAGGATCATAAACTTACCAGGCAAGAATTTATTCTACTGAGGTATCTTCCTGGCCCCTTCATTGATAAATTTATAATATTATACTGCTCTCTGTCTTACCTGAGTTTTAATAAGTTTAACTGGTAAATTTTTCGATCCATCTATTCCTAACCTGGATTGCATAAATTGTCCGGGTTCCCTGGTGGCCTTTGAGATTCAGGTGTGTCATAAACTCTATCTACATTTATAGGGGAATTCATTATGTGGCTGACTTAGTAGCACCCTGCCTTCTATGGTGCATGACCCATAACATTGCATTTGCGTATGTGTGAATATTGATATACAAAGATGCAAACAAACAAGTATTGGCCTTAGGTATTGTAATGGCTGAAACATTGTGTCAACTTGAGAAGTTTAGATGTTTAACTCAGCAGGGGGCAAGGTTTTCTCTTTGTAATCTTCTAGACCTTGTGGAAGAAGTGAACAAGGAGATGGCATGGGTAGGCAAACAAAATAAGGAAGGAAGAGGTTTGCTCTTCCCATCCTCCTCTTGTTGCTTTTTTTGTCTTATGCCACCATAAAGCATTGCCCCTATGCTGTTGCCACACTGCCTCAGAGTCAGCTGATGATGGACTGAATCCTCCACAAACTGTGACAAGGTGAATAAACCTTTCCTTTGCTAATTTTGGGTGTCAAGAATTTTTGTCTCACCAATGAAAATAAAGTAACTAAGACAAAAGATATGATCATGTTTCATATTTTCTCTTTCACTGATAAATATGTGTGGCAAATATGTACTAATAAATAGAAAACTTTAGAGGTCTGGAGAGATGACTCAGTAGAATAAGTGCTTCCCTGACAAGTGCAAGGGTCTGAGTTCAACCCCTGGTCCTGCCAAAAAAGAAAACTTTAAAAATTTAAATCACAAAGTAAGAAAATAGAAAGATGTCCTGCTAAGTACTACAAAGAATCAGGTAAAAAGCTACACAAATATTACCAGAGTCCAACATGCAGGTGAGACTGTAGACCAGTTCATATTCATTGGATAAGAACTACCTCAGAGGTGCTAGTGCTGCTGACTTGGAAACTTTATAATGAGAGCACTTGTTTTAAACAGGGTAAACCTTTGGTGATATTTGATGAAATTGATACTATTTAATAAAAAATGAATTCTAAACATATTCTAATTTTTCCATATAGAAAAATCTAATGATATGTAATTACATCCTGAATTTTAAAAATTTTATTTATTTTTTACTAGAAGGTATTTTTTTAAATTTTATATTCCATGCAATAAAAAGTTAAATTCCCAGCCCATGTGGATGTTTTATAACTGTCCCACATTTAGTACTTCTCCAAGGGTGCATCAGTTCTTTTCTGAGAACTTCACATTCTCACTGCAGTACCCACAGGCATTCTGCTTTTCTTTGGTGGTGCCAGGGATCAAACTCAGGATCCGGCAAGCACTTATTCCACTGAGCGATCTCCCCAAACCCACAGGCATTTTAGAGCATTGTAATTTTCAAAAGAAAATGTCTCCCCAGATTTTTCCCTCTAGCTTTGTCACTGCGTTGTTCGTCTCCTGGCAGTCAGATGCATGTGTGTTTTCAACCTTACCATGTCTGCAGGTAATACCTACCTCTTCTCTCCAGAAGAGTGTGTTTTCAAACCGGCCTAACAGAGACACTCATCAGTCTCTTAAGCAAAATCCTGACAGGTTTTAAGAGACAAGCAGCAAACATTTGAATAGGATCTGCTCTGCTTTCTCTGCAACTAGGAACAAAGGTCACACTCTGGGAATCCTTCCTGCTGTCTTCAAGCATGTAGGAGAGCCAGGAAGGACACAAAGAACCCACAGGTGGGTGAGAGCAAAACAAAGCTCTCTGGCCCTTTTCTAACTGCCTTTTTATGAGATTTGTTGTTCACTCCATTACAACAAACTTGCTGCTTTCCAGATTTCTGAAAAAGTTGATTTTGACGTGTTCTACTGTTTTTCAATATTTCTCTGAAGGAACAGGAATTTTAAGATTCCTACTTCACCATTCTGCAAAGTTACACAGTTTATTATCATAAGCAATGAATAAAAACTTTATTTTGCCAGCATAAATTAAATCTATCAAGGTCAAGCTTTTTTCCACTTGCTATAGAAATTTTCTCACCATATTTTTAGGCTCTACTAACTGATTGCTCACTATTTTTCCAAAGTTTACTAACAATATTTATGGGAGGTTTTTTTGGTTTTTTTTGGAGGGTGAGGTTGAATCTATAGTCTTGTCTCGAAGACATTTCCAAATATTTCATGAATCTTGCCTGCCAGCAGTTAAATTATGGTGTCTGTGTGTGTGTGTATGTGTCTTAGCATTTACTATATAACAAAAATTGGGCGGGGGAGATGGCTCAGTAGGATAAGCACTTGACTGGCAAACGCAAGGATCTGAGTTCAATCCCCAGTTCCACCTAAAAAAAAATATTCTAAAGATAAATAAATAAATAAAACAAATAAATAAATAACAAAAATTTCTGAATGTAGGAGCATAAAGAAGTATTTCATAGTCACAGTGTTACATAACACTTTCATTTGGACTCATATGGATAGTTCCTTCATCTCAGTTCATCTGTTTGTTCCAATGCCAATATCTAGTGGGCCTGACAAGTTCATCCTGGTCGTTCCAGGAGCAATTACATTGGTCTTCAAAAATTTCTTCTCATCAACTAGTCATAGAACTAAGCACATGGCTAGTATGTTCCAAGAATACAAAAACAGAAGCTCCACGGCCACTTTTACTATGGATTTGTAAATCATGCTATTGCAATTCTATTTCATTTTCAATTTTTCTGATTTAAAAATATTCAATGGCCATGTCAATATTATGTATTTTCCAGGGGTACAACGTGTACATCTATAGAGTGTACACAGAGTGCCTAATCAATTCACACAATCATCAATACCTGTGCCAGTTAAGCTTTGGTGCCAATTTAACTGGATTAAAAGACACCTGGAATGGTAACAGGGTCAAAAGGGTGCAATACTTCTCAGTGGAATATGCATATGCCCTGGTGCACACAATTGAATGTTCTATTAGAAAGTAGGGGACAAGTCAGAAGTGGGTCACTGGGGAATTGTCTTTGGGGATATACCTTTCGATAGCTGCTTCCCACCTTGCTCAGTTTTCTTGCCATTCTGAGTAAGATGCGTGTGTCTCATCATGCCCTTTTACCTTAACATCATTACCTTGGAGCCAGCTCTCCATGGACTGAGCACCTCTGAAACTATGAAACAAGTCTCATCTCTCTTCCTTGCAGTTACTTGTGTCAGACAGTTTGTTTAGTAGTGGAAAAGCTAACTATAACACCGCCGACACTCAACATTAGATGCTAGTTTGTATATACAGAATTTCATTTCTCATTAGTGTTTGCATTTTGGCAGCTGCAGTAACCTAATTCCTAATATCAGAATGTATTTAATGTTTTTTTTTTTTTTTTGAACTGGGGATTGAATTCAGGTCCTTGTGCTTGCTAGGGAAGCATTTATTCCACTGAGCCATCTCCCCAGCCACCTTTAATGGTTTTTCATAGGAAAAAGTATTATAGTAGAAAATGTTTTTAAAATGATAGGAGAAAAACAACAAATATTTTATCAGCTACATAATATCCAATTGGTTTTCTGTAATTTAGGCTGCAATTATGATATTATATTCTGTAATAAATTATTTGAATATGCTATAATTTTGTTTTAAGGTATATTACTATACAGTAAGTCCTCAACTTAGATATGAGTGCCTTTCCAGGAGAATAGTTTATAAATTGGATTCTTTCATAAACATAAACCTAACCCTAAGCTGACACAGTGAGCATCATATAGCATACCTGTGAAAGTTCTCAGCTCAAATCTTTGAAAACCTGAGACTTACTATTGTGTGCATCTTCTGGTGTGCACTACGATTTCTTCTAAAACATTAACTTAAACTAAAGCTATATGAAAATCCAACAGTGATTACTTTCTGAAAAACTTTTTACAAGTGACATTGTAAGGCAAGACTGTGATAAAATGTAAGAAGTCTTCATTCTTTGTGTTGGCTACTTTTCTCTCTTTGCTGGGACAAAAACCACAGCACCCAAAAATAAGGATAGAAAGGTTTATTTAGTTTGCAGTTAGTGGAGGTTTCAGTCCATCCTCATCTGGCTCTAAGGCAGAGTGGCACATGGCAGAGAGCAGCAGTTCACTGCAGGGGAAAATTGCAAAACAGCAAGAGCAAAAGAGAGGAGTAACAGCAACAGGGAGCAATGCTGTCTCCCTTAAGATGCTGTTTGTGTCCAGTTATGCCCCCAAAGTCTCATGTAGTCATGAGGAGGACTTCTAGAGTTTGTGATTAACTCATAATCCCCTGGAATTATTGGTGTGAGTGCTGCTGGGATTATGTGTGTGAGCATTACACATAGCTTGGGGTGAATAGCCTGAATATAAGGGAGACAGGCTTGCTCTCTGTAGCCATTATTGCTGCTATTCCTCCATTTTTCATTCTCTGTTCTTTGCTGCCACCATGAACTGCTACTCTCTTCCATATGCCAGTCTGTCTTGGGGCCAACTGAGTATGGACTGAAACCTCCAGTAACTGTGAGCTAAATTTTGAGTGTTGCTTATTTATCCCAGCAAGGAGAGAAGAGTAGCTGAGTGCAACTCAGTTGCACTCAGGCTATCTGCTCCAGGCTGGGTGTAGCACTCTTACACATAATCCTGGCCCTGGATTATGAATTAATTACAAACTGTAGAAGCAGCCCCATGACTGCATGAGGATTTGGGGGCACAACTAGACACAAAGCATAGCATTCCTTTTGCTTACCTAGTGCATTAGTAAAACAATTTTCTGCCTATAACTGTTTGGTTTGTGAAAGGTGGTTGGATCTATACAATAAGTCCCAGACTTACAAATATCCAAGTTGTAAGCTTTCACGGATACAGACTTCGCATTACAAGAATTTGTAGATGTTCACAGATTGCACTAGCTTAGATATCTGCAGTCACTGTGACTGTTGTGCTGCTGTGCACTTTACGGTGTGACAGTGTGCAGCAGTACAGTCAGGATGCCCAAAAGCAAGACGAAAAGCAATGGTGATACAGCTGGAGCTCGTAGCAAGCATAAAGCAACATATGTTGTATGTTTACATCAAAGGTACAGGACTCACTTTGCTGGACTTATGAATGCATCCAATTACAATAACATTCTGCACAAAATAGAACTCAGTCATAAGCGAGGGATTTCCTGGGCTCCTCTCACTTTTGTCTCTAGTGCTGTTCTCCTACTCTGTCTCATTATTGCCATAAACTAAGTACCTTTCTTTCCCCACACCCATCCACAATTATATTTCTGCCTCAGAGCCAGCTGACCATGGCCTGAATCCTCTGACAATGTAATCCAACTAAGTTTCTCCTTCTTTAAGTTATAAAGGCATTGCAGAGATCTGAAAGCTGATAGTTGATGAGACATTAAGTATCAAACACTGATATTATTTGTGTTTACATTTCTCACAAATTAATGGACAAGTTTTCCTTTTTGTCTACCATGTTTATGATTATGTTGCTTTGTATTGTTTTCATAAATAGACCAATCTGAGAGTCATTTTAATATTTTCATTTTGGTTCTCCAAAAGCTATATTTTTTTTGTAATTTAGGGAGAGTCTACAGGGTGTTCAGGGTCTCACTACTAGATTGGACTCATAGCGATTCTTCTACTTTCAGCTTCCCAAGTGCTGGGATTACAGGTGTGTGCCACCACAACCAGCCTCAATTGCTATCTCAGTGTGCCTCAGGGGTGGGGACAACACAACAGGCCAGGGAATTGAACACCCGGCCCCTGCACCTGCTTGCTGGCACATTAATTCATTGAGTTATTTGGCTGGCCCTCACATTGTCTTAATTTGCCTGAGAAATTGAATCTGAAAAAAATTATACAGAATGTAAATACTTTTCCAAAATATTTTCCATAGTAGTAATGGACCTAAGTGATGCTCAGAGTTTTAGTATCATTTCCTAAACCATGATTTCATGAATGTAAATTTCCCTAATCTCCCATAGAGTCTTCTCATTTTTTCCCTTCCAGATTTGTGCATGAATCCTATAATACAGTGGGGGCCTGATGTTAAATTTGCTGTGTGATCAGGACTTAGATTTTTTTTTTTTATACTGGGGATCAAACTCAGGACCTTGCACTTGCCAGGCAGGCACTTATGCCACTGACCTATCTGCTTGGCAGGAAATGTGCTGTGTGATATCAGCACCAATTAAGCACATTATATATTCTAAAAACTAAAAATCAAGTAGAAATCTATAATTTGCTAGAATTTACCATACTACAATCACACAAAGAAGACTGAAAACTGGTCAATTGGTATCAGATTTTATTTCATTTCAAATTTTTCATTAAAGTAATTGTGGCTAGCCACAAATAGAGATTCACCAACCAACAGATTAAGCATATAGTGATCATGGCAACTTTAAACATCTTCTTCGGTCCATGTGCATTTTACCAAGACACAGGTTTTCATTTCTTAAATATAAGATTGTGGCAGACATGATTTACATTAGAACCCCGCAATCCTCAGCTCTAGAATATGCAGTTACATGTGCTTTTATGGCTTAGTAAAGTATAAATTTTCCAATGTCAAACCTTTGCTAAAATTGCTTAAATTTACTTACAGGCCCTCAGTAGTTGTTTGTACACAAAACTAGCATAGCTAAAATCCGAGGCATAAAATACTGTGTAAAAATAACTTCTACCTAATAGGTTGAATAGGTTTATCTTTTCTTACCATGACATCTTGACTTTAGAACAAACAAATTTGTTTTCACTGAATTCTCTGTTTACATTATTTATAAACAGAAGATGAGCTAGTTGTTCTGCAGTCCAAAGAACCACCTGGATGACTCCTTCAAAGAAGGGCAGTTATCTCTATTTTAGTTAAATCTGGCTGATTGCTGTATGTGGATACGTACACACGTGGCTAGGGACAGTTTCTTATCCCTTCAGTTGCTTTAAGCAACGCAAGTGCATCTAGCGGAGGTGCTGCTGTGTAGTCTTTGAAGCAAGGTGAAAGGGCAGTGTTGCCCCACTCCACCTCCCAAGAAGTGTGGGGCAAAAGCACGTGTCTGCAGGGACTGCGCCTCCGGAAAGGCGCCGAAACATCTCAGCCATAAAAGATTACATTTCAAAGCTGAAACACGGACGCAAAATCATTAGACCCTGGGGCTGGTGAGATGGCTCAGCGGTCTAAAGCACCTACTTAGAACAAGCTTAGCATAGCACAGAGACCGCAGTTCAATCCCCCAGCACCACAAGCCAGCCAGCCCCGCCCCCTGGTGGGCTGAGCTGGCCACACACACACACACACACACACACACACACACAAATAAATAAATAAATAAAATTTTAAAAAAATCATTAGACCCTGCCCTGAATTATGTTATGCAGATTGCTTTTCTTGCACTTCTCTCTATACATTGAAGAGGTACTCAGGCCTCTTACCCAGCCTCACTCAGGAAACTCACATACTTCCTGCCACAACTATAATCATTCATCCCTGAGAAGCTTTTCTCTTTAAGATTAAACAAAATGAAATAAAACTGTGTTCAGTTCTGGGGCAAGGCCTTTATTCCAGTTAGTCATCAAAGTAGCTGAGCTTAGGACCTCTGTGGCTCACCACAATTGCAAATATACTTCGGTATCTTTGTTCATGCTATGCATTGCACTGGAACTGTTAGATTAGAATTAACTCACTATAATTCCAATACCTTTTCCATGATATTACAAATGTTGATTATTCTAGACCTTGATGAGGTTTTAAAGGGTTTTTATTACTGAAGCATAATTTCATATGCATAATTCGCCTAACCCAGAAATGTAGGGTAAATTGCATCTCAAATGATAAGATTTAAAAATGGACCATCATTCCTCAGCTATCGATGGGTATTTGGGTTGTTTCCAAGGTTTAGCTAATACAAATTGTACTGCTATTAACTTGGGTACACATATGTTTCTGATGTTTTTAGTTCTTCTGGAAAAATACCCAGGAAGGAAATAGCAGGGTTGAATGTGACCCCTAATTCTAGTTTGTTGAGAAATCTGCATTCTTTTTTTCAATAGTGATTGTACAAGTCTACTCTCCCACCAACAGTGGAGAAAGGTTCCTTTTCCACACACTCCTCCAGCATGTGTTATTGGTTGACTTTTTTTTTCTCTTTAAAGAATGTAAAATATAGTGTAAAAAAACATTAGAAATAACACAAAATTTCACTAAAGAAAACGATAGGATTTCAACAATGGTGGTTATATTACATATTGTTGTCTTCAAATTAGTTGTTCAGATTACCAGATACAGGTCTATATGATTGGTCAAAAAATTATAAAAATCTACAAAAAAAGAGAAAGAGAGAAAAAAGCATTAACTGCTCCTTTCAAAAGATCAGCAGAACTCAGCATTAAACTACCCAAGATTTTGAGTCCTTTTGGTTGACTTCTTGATGAGATATATTCTTTCCAGCCTTAGATGGAATCCCAATTTTGTTTTAATTTCCATTTCTTAAATTACCAATGGTGTTGGACATTTTTTCATATATTTATTTATCATTTATATTTCTTTAAGAAGTAAATATTCATCTCAGATGCCCATTTTTTGATTAGGTACTTGAATTTGGGGGGCTTGAAGAGGTGGTATTTTTACATAATGGAGTATTACTCATAAAAAAGATGAACTTGGGGCTTTTATAGGTAAATAGATGCAAGTAAAAACCATACATGTTTTTTTTTAATTTATGTATTTGGTACAGAGTCTCACTATGCACTTCGAACTCCTAGTTTTCCTCCTCCCCAGTGCTGGGATTACAGGCATGAGCCACCACACCCAGTCTCCATGGCTCAGCTCAACCTGGGGGTGAGGCTGCCAAGGCGTACTGGACAGGGGATCAAACCCTGGTTCCTGCACCTGCCAACACAGGCACATAGTCCACTATCTCACAGGGCCGAGACCACACTCTTTAGTGAAATAAATCAGACCTGCATGTGAAAACCTCATATTGTTTCCCTAATTTAAGAATCTGAAAAAAAAAAAAAGAATCTAAAAGAGCAAATAAAATCTGAAAAGTATCATAGTTACTGTGAAAGGGAAAGAAACTCTTCACAGGGAAGGAACAACTGGGAGGAGGTAAAGGACAACAGAAAGAAAGAAGTGAAAAAATATATATGTAATACATAGGATAGCTGGGATAATTTCTGTGCTAATTCCACTTGTCTATTGAAGGGAACAGCTAATGCTTAATTTTTTTTCATCTTTTTAATATGTTTGATCAATTTTCATGCTTATATCTGATAATCTGAGCAACTAATTTGGAGATAACAGTATACAACAGAACAACCATTGTCGAATTCTCATCATCTTGTTTAGTGCAACTCTGTACCATTCCTAATATTTACTTTATGATCTTTATTCTCTTTAAAATATTAAAAAAGGAATAGAAAATAAAATGCAAAATCAATGGGAGCAATGTGAGTATGTGCAGAAAGCTTTACCCACCTCATAACATTTTTCCTAGAATAGAATGGCTTCATTTAATTTTTTATTATATTGAAAGTTATTTTGCAGTTAAGAAATCATAAGAGCTCAATGTATGAACAATAAAATCATTCATATTGGATGGACATTTTTCATACAAGTTTTAGAAATATACAACCGTTGATGGAAATTCTATCTTTGAGATAAGTAGTGAGAGACCCGAACATTTTTGTATCCTAAACAATACAGGACATTATAATAATGTATAAATAACCATGAATGTTTGAATATGTTTTGCTGAATTATCTACTATAATTCAATGTGATTACAACAAATTAAATACATTGTATATATATTAACAAACCATATAGAAGGACAGTGTAATGATGTTAGATATTGAAATGTACTTAAAATTTCATTCTCTTACTGAGTGGTAGCTCTATGTTTCTAGGGATGGTATTTCCTTAATATTTAAGCATAAATGGATGCAACAGTGCTGAAGTTATGAAATAGGTCAATGTCTAGATGCAACAAAGCCGGTGTGTGCTTAACTCACCACAGCATAGTGCCATATGTACCTTATCTCTTTGATTGCGCTCATATGATTGGAATGTGAGTGAATAAAGTTAGTCTTCAACACAACAGTAGCTCCATTCTTTAGTTATTCTGCAAGTTGCACAATAATTACAGGGACATTAATTCATTGATTTAGGGATAGTAATGAATTGTACAATTAATGACAAAATTAATAAATATATTTAATACATCTTCTGGTATGCTAATTAATTTATTATACATTTAAATGATAAATAAATCTATTTCAATTATCCAAATACTGTCATTCACTAGGTATGAAATATCAGTAAATTATAAATTTTCAGTAGATGTTTTCACCTACAAAACCTTTATTCTTTCATGTACCTCAACTGAAGATCCTAATGAAATTCAGATCTCTTTGATAATAATTTTTCTACTAAATGTCCTATCTCATCTCTACAATTTCACTTCTGAAAATTCCAGGGCAAATCTCACAGATCATTCAATATTCATACTGTGTTATGAATGACGCATGCTTTATATGTTATTTTATTGATTTTATTGATTCACATAGATCACTTGACTGCTTCTATTGGCTGAGGGATGCAGATAAAGAAAACATGGTAATGGCTATTTTACATAGAAAATACATACATGGATTTTTACTTTCAACTAAAAATTCAAGCATGGTGTAACTAGAAAGTAAATATTATTTTTTATCCAAATAAATAAAGGCAATGGATGTATATTTAAAGTTCAATCTTAAAATTACTGAAACAAGATAGGAAGAGTAAAAAAGTTGTTAGAGTTATACTTTAGGTGAATTTTAAATTAAATTTTTAATGGGCTGTTATAAATATTAGTGTTCATGAACAAAATTATTTAAAAGAAAGTTTTACAATGATTAAAATTATTTTAAAAGATATTTTAAAATTCTTTTCTTATTTTTACTATGGTTTTTAATTAGATTTTATTGATGTATTTCAGGATGTATCATGACCACATTCATCATAGAGAATTTATACCTGCACATGATAGAACTTTATTTTTTAAGTGAGGGTGAAAAATGGAAAAAAAGTGTGTTATTTTAAAACATGAATGTGTCATATTCATCTGCTAATCAGGAATATAAAGTTTTAAAACATTCAGATATAAAAAGAAAATTAATTTAACTGTTGGCAGTATTTACACAATGATTTCAGATATAAGATAGCTTATTGATTTACTTATTGTAATTAGATTATATATATATATAAATTTACATACATGTACATATATTTATAGGAAGATCCATTTAATGTATGATTTCATATATATATGTATATGTTTTGTAAAATAGTCAACAAATTTATTTCTATAGTTTTAAAAATATTTTCCCATCATTTTCTTTATTGCTTTATGCTATATACACATTTGATTTTTAAGACGATGGTTTGTTTTTATATTTTATTATTTTATTTTCATGAATCTGTTTTATAAAAAGTAAATTATAAAATCTATTTTCATCAGAGAAGCTGCAATGTGTTTAAATTCAATTTTTCCAATCTTTGTGAAAACATTCATTTGGCTGATTTCATAACTAAATTGTTTTTATTTGCTTGACAACACAATCCTTGATTCTGCTTTTACAAACCATGATCCCAGATAATGTGATAATACACTTTTTCACTTTTGTGACTAAAGCACATGTTTAAAAAATACTGTATTATTATTTTTCCCCTCTGGTCAAACTTGCCCAGGCTGGGCTTCTATTTATGTGATATTGGAAATAATGATCAGCTTGTTCTCCGGTTTGTTTTTATAGTACCTGGACTCATGACAAATTAATGCAGCTTTTTATGATATTTCTCTAATATCTACACCAGCTGTGGTCAGTGATTTATGTCTTGAAAGTGCTTTGGCTCTCTTTATAGTGCCAGTTTATACTGTGTATGTTTATTGGGCAGACATTTTTAAACTATTTTTTTCTGACTAAAAAGTAAGGGTTTGTAAATTAACCCTTATAAAATATATGGAATACAAAATATTAAAGTCACCAGTGTGGATCAGAAATATCATTGCCATAAACTTGTTTATATGCTTTTTCAATTTTTAAACTATATTTTGTTAAGTGGACGTTCAAATAGAATCCTTGAGACAGCAGCAACTCCTATGTACTTGAGTACTGGCTGAGGACCATGCAGCTCGACATGAGCAAATATTAACTCTCTTTGGTCCTCATGATAAACCCATAAGGAACACGCTGCTGCTTTTCTCACGTGTTCTTTTTCACTGCGGCTCAGGTGTGTTTGCTCGGCCATTATCACCCCTACTCTCACCCCCTGAACACACCTTCTTTTATTTTTTTGATTCTTACTCAGTCTTTCAGAACATTGCAACAGTCTGCATCTTGTCTTTTCCCCATTTTGATTAAATGAATTCTACATAATACTTCTTTTTTCAATTCCTGATAGATAATTATTTTGATTTTTCTTTTTCATGAGTCTTTGGAGCAAATAGGTGGAATCAATAGGAAGCTGTTTGTTGGCTCACATTACTGGGAATTTTGAGATATTGCCTTGCAATTTCTTGAGGTAAGGGATGATTCTCTCCATCATTCTACTTTGTTTCCTGTGTGTTGACTCTATTCTCAGCAAAGTCCTTTCTCAGATACGAAAGATGTACTGGTAGCGTGGGCACTCTTTTGCTTGAAAGGCATTCAGATTCCTTAACTATGACTCTGTCCAGGAGAATGGAGTAATGCGATGGACTGCCACATGTTAGCTGGGTAGCCCATGTCATTGTCACTTTATTGTTTTCCCTGTCCAAGAAAAACAAAGCCAAAACCACGGTCAGGAAAATCCAAGCCTGATATAAAAGCTATATGTCTTCCTTAACTAGAGATGGTTACAATTAAGAGGCTAGTATAAGCGAGGTACGGCTAACCAGGAACACCTAGGTCTCATCTTCTGGATTCTAATTCTGTTTTAACTTTCAAAGTTATGAAATCAAACTTGATATTTTGACAGATATCTTTTAAGGTTCATGGAAATTTTCTAAAATTGGCTTGTGTGATAGTGCTGTGACTTTAAAATTCCTGAAGCAATTTGCTTAAAAGCAGATCAATTTATGGTGTGTCACTTCTGAAATATTTTTAAAATCAAGTACAACTTTAGGGAAAAACATCACCACACCCTAGTTTCTTGAACATCCTCACTACTATTTACTTTGAGCTTCAGAGATTTTTCGATATTGGTTTAATTCTCCTGCGTGTCTTTTTCACTTTTAACCAGGGTGACATTTTCATTTGTCAAAGATATTGTACTTAATTGGCCTTTCCACTAGAATGATTGCTCTTGAATTATGCATCAGGAAAGTCTCTTAATATTGCTAAATTATATATGGCGATCTTTTTGATTTCCTAGATTAAATATAAAATTTCTTTTGTAATTTGCCTTTTATACAGTTTCTGTTAAGGACCACCAGAAGGAGGAAATTGAATTTTTAGGTGAAGTCTTATGTTTTGTATTGTTTTTCTAATATTTCAAATAAGTATCTCAATCAAAGCTTATGTAGCATTTATTACTATAATTGAACTTACATTATTTTGTTTGGACTAGTAGTGAGTGACTTGGACTACAGAAATTTATTTTCTCATAGTTCTGGAAGGTACGTGTCCCAGAGAAATGTATAACAATATTTTTTTGTTTTCTGAAGGGTGTAAGGGAAGACACTTTATAAATATCTTTCCTTGTGTTGTACATAGCAGTCTCCAACCAATATCTTTGTGGCATCTTTTCCCTTAAGTGTGTGTAACTTTCTCTTCACCTAAGAACAGTAATCGTAGTCTTGGCTGAATATGAATTTTAAGGTAGACATTATTTAGCTCACAACAATATCTCAGTCCTTTAAAACAAATCTTATTCAATTATATTATTTAAATAATTTTAGGTGAAAAATGTATCATAAAAATTGTGAGGAATACTACTTAACAGAAAAACTGTACCTCTAATAAAAGTATATTGTTTGGATTATCAGCAGAAACTCCTATATAATATACTTTGCTTTCATATGTACATTTGGTAATTTCCTCCTTCATGACATGTCTCTTAGTAAATACTAAATTGCAATTGATTAGTAAGTTCTATTACAAAATGTTTAGACTAAGTGCAATAAACCTTGGCAGTATAGAAAAAGTGATTACATAATAGGGTTGTGCACTATGAAATTGATAAGCACTCAGTAATTACAGTGTGCATGTGATATGCCATGACTATTTCAAGTTTTAAATCTAACACTACAGTGCTTTTTGACAGTATGACCACTGGCTGTGAAAAGAACATGAACTTATGCTCAGTTTTTATTTCTCTTTGCAGGCTGCTGCCACTGCTGTCAGATTTTCTGACTGTAAATGATATCTACAGAGTGAAATTCTGACTAATAATGAGAGACATTTCCAAAGTGACCATGAAAAGCACCAGGAACAAGTAGCTCCTGAAACAAAGACGAAGAAGTTTGTGGATTTATGAAGAATATTAAGATAAGGACTTGTTCTACATAATCAAATTCCTCTTTGATGTGCAATTTTTATAGCTATAAATAAGTTAGAAGGAAACTTTGAAATTCATTTGCATAAAGATAAACAGTTAAGATCATAGCAGAAAGATGATGTTAGTGATTTCACTACCATGTCAGAATTTATTAATTTGTCATGAGGTCTCTAATGAAGGGAAAAAGCACACTTTCAACAAATCTTATTAATTAAAAATGACTAGTAGAACATGTTACAAAGATAAAATGGAAAACTTCCCATGTGAATAAATTTGACACATCAATTAATGTAAGAATTTTTCTTATGTGTAATAATAAACCTAATAAAACCTATTTCTTATGTGGAATAGATAAAAATCTATTGCCTTTGGGTGTTCAGTTACAAATAGCAGCTTCAGGTATAAGAAATTTATCAGCAAACAGAGAAAATCAAGAAGGATGAGGAGAAAGCAGAACCAGCTGTCATTGGATTTATATGGTTTTACAGAGAACCTGAAATATCCATACCAAGGATTGTGTACTATCTTGGAAGTTGAAACAATGAACAAATATTTCCAAGATTCTCAAATTCAATAAAAATTGAAGCTGAGGAAAATTGGGATTATTATTAGTGATTACATTTATGGAAAATCTTCAACATTAAATTTAGTGACACAGTCTTAACTACTGAACAACAGTTGGATGATTTTTTATGTAATGCATTCTTTTACCTAAAGCATAAGTAGACCACAATGTTAATTGTTGTTATGTAAAATATCAAATCTATAGTTGCTCATGCATGATACATTTGTAAAATTTAGTCTTAGTCTTTCTCTAAAGAATCAGATAGCTTCACCATTTAACTTTCTTTATTCCTTAACAGAATTTACAATTTATTGCCCTGTATTTAGTACTATGCTACTATGCACAAAACTCTTTTCTTATGATGCAAATTTATCACAAACACTCAGTGAAAATAATTAAAGAGAAAAACCATAAACTGAATGAAATACATAATCATTTGATGTTGTATAGCTATTCAAATATATAATTACTGTTATATTTAGTCTTATGCCTCAGGAAATGTTCTTGTGACAAAAATGGCTTCGTACTTTAAAAAAATTCTGTTAGTGATACAGTATTTAAGTAGCTTGTCACTATGTTACAGGCTAATGGGTTACTTTTCCAGTGTTTCACAGCCTTATCTAGGTTTATCTATGCTTAACATATGAAGATTTAAATCCTCAGAAATATTAAATAATTTTCTCCATGTCATATACCTAATATAAAGCCATTTATTAGTTCTTTGAAGAAATATTCCTCTTGATACTGTCCTATCTCTCTATATAGCTATATATTGGAATTAATCTATAATTCTTGGTTCTAATTTCCGTGTTTGTATTTCAATTCATTACTGTAAGCCTTTCTTTTTTATGTATTTAGTACAAGGTCTACAGGGTTACAGGGTCTCACTATGTAGATCAGACTCCTAGTGATTCTCCTGTTTTCAGCCTCCCAAGCGCTGGGATTCCAGGCACACTACCATGTTCAGTCTCAATCACTGCTCAGTGTGCCTAGGGGCGGGGTCATCATGGTTTGCAGCAGATTGAACCCTGGCCGCTGCGCTCTGCCTAAGCAGGTGCTTTAGTTCGTTGAGCCGTCTGGCTGGCCTTTGTTTACACTAAGGCTTTCATTGCACAAGTAGGTCACTCTAGAAAATGTAGCTACTAATGGATTTGTAGTTAAATGAAGAAGTTTTCAAATAATTGAATGTCGCCACATTTAACACTTCTGATTCATGCAGTCCTTCACAAGATTTCTTCAATTTGATCACTATATTTGGTTGCGTTGCACCTTTATATCCTGCTCCTTGAAGGCTGATTTATGTCACTGCTGTCTTTTCTCTCTTCAGGTACTTATTGCCCTGAGAATTATACTTTCCTTTAAAGTTGCAATTTATTTTTCTGATTTCTATGGAGATGTCAGAGTTCTTTTATAATTTCAATGTTATGCTAAATTTCATTTTTTTCTTTTTACCACTTTAAAATAAGATGACAAGAAATTAGCAATGGTTATTATATTACATATTGGTATCTTCAAAGTAGTTATAAGATTATAAGATATAGACATGTAAAACTGATCAAACAAGCACTAAATGCTATGTGAGCCCTGTCCCTGGGCGTGCCAAGCCAGCTACTCAAGACTTGGCATGGTGGTAGACCTTGTGCCAAAGACATAATATAAAAGAAATCAGATATATGAGCACTAACTGTTCCTATAAACTAATGCAAATTGGTAGCACGATTATCTTAGCTAATTTTTCCCCCTTGTTTCCATACCCCAGTTGTTCTTTCCTTTTGAGCAGTTTCTCCTGCTCACATCTAACACACATGTGGCACCATTCTGGCCCTTTTCTGAAGCAGTTCTGTAAGTTCTCTCTCTTGGATGTCTTAAGTCACACTGTTTTGACTCCCTAGATGTATTGAATTGACTCAAAGCATTTCCTTTTCATGGTTATTTTGACTTTGGGGAGGATCAAATTTGATTGGTGACAAATTCAATTATTAAAGTAATCAGGGACACACCATAGTAATTTTACAATCCTTTCTATTGGAAAGCATGTAGCAACTTCTGCTACATGTTTAATAACATCTCAAATACACGTTCAAAATGAGGACTTCCACATCTGATTAAAGAAATAACAAGGACTGTTTATTAAGTGTTTTGAGGAAGATTCATGACATTGCATTTTTACTGGAAGTATTATTTTAATTAAATATCATTATTCAATGATATATTGTATTTCTGTGATAAATTGTGAAAATTATACAACATTGTTTTCTATTTATTTCTCTGTGGAATTTGTCTTTATCTGTATATTGCTGCATTAAAATGAATTCAACCACTGAAGTTATTTTTGCTGAAGAGAATATTTCTTCTGTATGTGAGCATTTCTATATTGCCTGTGGATGTTGATTACTAGGTCTTTGATGCAAATGTTCAGCGTTTTCTACTGGCATACAGCTAAGAATGGAACTGATGAGTCATGACATGTGTATTTATTCAGTTTTAGAAAATTTTGAATTATTTTATAATTTTAGAAATTTACACTCTTACTATAGCAAAATTCCAGGCATTCCTCATTTTTGACAAAATTTATTAAATACTTTTCTATTGCCATTCTTTTTCTTTTTTTTTTTACAGGGTATCACTACACAGCTCGGACACATTGATTGTCCTGTCTCAGTCTCTCCAGGGATGCGATTGCAGGTGTGCACCGCCATGCCTGTTTAGGTGGCTGGCATGGCATGAGGCAAAAGGGATCGAACCCATGTCCTTGCACTTGCAAGGCAGGGGCTTAGACTGTCAGGCTATCTCCCTAGCCATTTATTTCCGTTCTGATATGTTTTTTTTTTTTCGGAACTGGGGATTGAACTCAGGCCCTTGCGCTTGTCAGGGAAGTGCTTATTCCACTGAGCCATCTCCCCGGCCCTCTTTCTGATATGTTTGAAGCATCAAATATATCTGCAGTTTTACTTTACAGCCATGTTATTAATTATGAATATAACTACCTTTTCATTTCTTTACTCTATATGTACCTTTACTCCTTTGAAGATTATACTAAATTGTGAAAAATTATTTTCCAAATTAAATCATATTTTCCTTTTATAATCTTAAGTTAAAACTATATCCATTTTTCAGCATCTGTGAGTAATATATTAGCATATAGTGACATGAATTTATTGCTGACCCTTGTTCAATTGCTATTAATTATGTTAATTTATCAAACATACAGATGTTTTATATAGAATTTCCATTATTTTATATTATTCATGCCAAAATTATTTTAGTACTGTGCTATAAAATTATTCATGCAAAAGAATGCAATAGTGGATTAATATTGGCTTTGTTTAGTATGATTTGATTTTATAAACAATAGACCATGATATGAAACTGTCAGTAACACCTAAAACCTTAAATTGGCTCATACAAACTGAAATGTCAGACTATCTTTATATAAAAGTAAGCACTGCACAATTTGCTATTATTGTTTTTATTTTAATAAGATTTTATTACTATTGTTATTTTAAGTAACTTATAAGGCCTGGAAAGATGTGTATGTAAGGATTTTATTTTTCCTTTTGCAACTTGCTTTCTGCTATGTGTTACGTAAGTTTATTAATGACATAAACCACTTTCAGAAGGTTTGTTCTGAAAACTACAGTAAATCAGTGAATGAATAAATAAATTTAATAATTATATATGGAAACACAATTTGGTAATTTATGAATATTTATTTCCAAAGAAGTTATTGAATCTCTTTTTCTAACTTTAATAAGCTTTCACAGGCATTGCATCCATTCCTTACTGCCAAGCTAGTCCATTCTCTTTAAAAGTCACACTTGTAAGATACATTTTCTTTCTTTTAAGTAAAATGACCTAAAAAATACGTCAACAGGAAGGGACAGTATACATTTCCATGACAGGATGTTTTCAAATTAGAGTCAATTTACATAAATACTACACTCAAATGTAGGCAGCTTTTGGACTTTCTGTCATTAACAGCCAGAGTGGCTATTTGGAACAGGTTATGTTATCTAAACATAATGCTATGATAGGTTTTCAAATCTTTCCTGTGATCAGTGTTCATATTTCAATTAATAACACTGCAAAGCCATGTCTAAAAACCGACACACTGGATATTTTAAAAGAAAGAAAAACAAATTCATACTCAAACTATACTTTGTTTCATTTTCTAAGAGAAGGTCACAGCACTACTAAGTGTTTGTAATGGACCTTAAGCTCCAAGTTGCCCAATTACTCAGAGACTGCTGTGCTTCCTCCTCAGTGTCTGGAAGTTATTTATCACTGGGCTCACCTTTGACAACTGAGCTAAACCTCATCATATTCCTGCTAAAACACCAAGGACAAGAAAAGACTGTCCTTCAAACTGCTGTAGCAACATTGCTCGGTCTTAATTGCAAAATAAACTTTGGCTGGTTAATTTCATTGAAGAACAGAATAATCCAGAAACCAGGATTGCAGCTGTTTACCACGTTGCGCTCTCCGAAGGATTCGCGGCTGTGCTCTAGGAAGTTGAAATGACTGCCGGTTTTCGGCTGGCAGAAGTAGCAAGCTTGCAAGGGGACACTAGAGGTAAATATTTCATAAACTCTTCAATATTTCATAAACTCTGTGTGCACTTCCATATGTTGATATAAAAAGGTATGTTTTACCTTCTGCATATATCTGGATTAGGTATATGCAAAGATTTGATGTCCCCTAATTTGGAGAAAGCCACTGCCAGTGTGTCATATTAATTTATCCTGTCTTTTTATTAATTTTAATATAAATATAAATATAAATAAAACTTCAAATATATATAAATTGAAGTTAACTTACTGGAATACTTTAATGACTTATTTCAAAATAACAATGGATATCTCATCAATTTATCTTACTACTATTTTCAAATAATGACAATGTTTCTTGTAGAATTTCTTATGAAATTACTTTCTGATAATAAGAACATGGAGGTATTTGTTTTGACCGGGGCATGGAGAAAGTGTTTGCATTTCTAATAAATCATCATTCATGGAATTATTCTATAGTTATCTCTTTAATATTTAGGTTTGAATTTATTTTGTATTTCTCAACTGCAGTAAGAAAAGACTTTTTATTTAATTGTTCTTTTCTGAAATGCATACTTGTGTTATGCCACCTTTCAGGTATAAAACTTGATTAAGAAAGAGCTCAGTTTCTTATGCAAAAGGTAAAAGATTCATGTAAAATATCAAAGGAATTTACTGTTATCAGTGTTAAGAAGATGTAAAATTATTTTGCAAAAGGCATTAAAGTTTAAAGTTGAGAGAGGAATTACTAGATTAATAAAAATGAACACATAGGAAAGAAACATAAATGGTATGGTAGTTACTATTTACCCAATGAATTCAGAAAGAGAAATGTGAATAATTCTAAATTAAGACAAATATATGAAGAGATAGGGAAACAAAAAGAGAGGAAGAATATTATAGGATATTATCAAATTTTATGTAGGAAAGAATTGTAAGAGCTGAATTGTAATAATATCAGTCTCACTTATACAAGAAAAGAATATATATATGCACACACATACAAAAATAAAGAGTAAAGAAGAGATAGGTATGAAAAAATTTAAATAAGCCTGAAACATCACTCATTGTTTCAAAAATACCTTACTAAATTTGATGATTTTTCATTTGTACTGTTAGTTACTCTAGTTTTAATAAAAGTTTTGTGCTATTAACTGTTTTTTTCTTCTTTGTAAGAGAGAATCTTCTCTATACCATTTACTCTGAGGAACTACTGTGAAGATAATTATCTACAATGTATTAACTACTATTATTCTCTTACAGTGTTTGTTCTATTTTTTCATAAAATTGAACATGGAGAACTGAGCCAACTAATAGAAATAGTGAAGACGACAGATAGCATGTAAACATTGAAAAATTGAGATGATTTTTATAAAATATTAAAAGTATTAAAGGAGTCCATTTTTAGTAGAAGTGCAGAACTTCATTTTGTGCAAGTTGGCACAGTTTACCTTAAAATGCAGTGTAGAAAATAGGAATTACTGTATTACAGACTGTTCTGTCTTTGTCTTTCTCCTTTATTGCTGATATCTGTAAATAATTTCTAATCATCTGGTTTTACAGACTTACGAGAAAGCCAGTAATCAAAAAAGACAAAGAAAAATGAAACAGGGTTTGTAGGGATGAGTTTCATGAGTCTTGCCATTCTGGAAATTTCTCATTTACCAAACTGCTGAATGTAGTATTCTTGGAGCAGAATTGGATTTTTCTGTTTTAGTAAGGAGATTTGGTAACAGTCCCAGTGCTAGGGTCTTATCACTAAAATGGATTTTCATTTAATAAGTTTTTATAGTCAATTTTTTATATTCTGTCCCACATTT
>NW_004524726.1:2177105-2179342 GCF_000260255.1 Octodon degus
ACTCCCCTATAGAAAGGGCTGCACTGTGTCCTCAAGTTCATGATGCTCCTGGCTCAGCTTGTGCATCCTGGCTGGCTACATTATAGGTTCTTATTGGGCATTCATTACGCTTACAGAAAAATACTCCTCAGAAAAGATGACAGTATATGTGACAGTTCTTCTAACCTTTATCAGAAATTTTTTATGACTTCACCAGTCTCCACAAATAGCAACTTCATCCTTTGAGTTACTCAGAACAAAGGAAGTTATTCTTTAGAACTGACAATCCTTTTTCTAAAAATATTACCCAATATTACAGGAAGTATCTCATGTAACTTTTAAATATTTCTTTTCTATTTCAATAATATGGACTGCTATTATTTTATTTAAACTGCTTGTACCAATGAATTAAATTAAAAAGCACAATTAGAATTGGGCTTTTCAAAAAGAAAATAAACATCCATATGTACCAGTTCTGTCTATCATCTATCTATCTATCTATCTATCTATCTATCTATCTATCTATCTATCTATCAGCTATCATCAATCAGTTATCATGTTTCTGCATGACTGTAATAAGCAGATGATTTTCAGAAGCCAGTCAGTTTGAATTTGGCCTTTGATTTCAGTCTAAATAATTATCCTTTCATTCATGTTTTGTTCTAACCTCATCGACCTTCAAAGATTCCACAAAATGTAGTGCATGCTGTTCTCAAGTTGCCTTTGAAATTACTATTTGATTTTATCTTGCTGCATTTGAAATTTCTATTTGGCTTTTATCTGTGATAGCTTTTCTCAATCTTATCTGGTGTGATCAAAATGTAACAATTTCAACAAGTCTTTCTTTTCTGTCCTTCGTAAAATTGCACTTCTCACTGCTTGGGACAGTGGGTCTGGTCTACCTACGCCTATACATTCATTTACACTTGCTTATGTTTATTGACAGCTAGCCCCACTAGCTTAAATATGTACTATTAAGTATTATGAACTAATAATACTTGATAGTATTGCTAACACTTAAAATGCTATCTTATGTACAGTGAAGACTATCCCAATAAATGTGTATGTAATAAATTATTGAAGGAACACATACATTATCTTTTGCTAGTGCTTGTATTTTTAATTTTACCAAAATTTCTGGAAATCTCTACCATATATTCTAATAATATTTTTTATTTTGTTTACTAGAAGATTTTATTGAAAGATTTTTATTAGTACAGATTTGCCACATATAATTACCACATTTATCATAGGAATGTGCATCTTATCTAATGTCGTAATTCTTGTTTTCCATTTCCCTCCACACCCTTTAACCCTTCTTCTGTATTGTTTGTAAAAGCTTTGTTTTCCTTTCTCTTTTGTCTTTTATAACTTCTTTGCCATCCTCCCACTCTTTGTTCCTCTGCCCCTCTGAACATGTTCTTTGTGTTTTCCAATATCTATTCTCTTTGACTCCATATTTGTTCTTTAAGTTTCTCACACAAAAGAAACAACACAATAGTTAAACTTGTGTGTCTGATTTATATCATTTAATATTATGGTCTTGAGGTGTACTCATTTAGCCAAAAATGACTCTGCTTTATCCTTTTTGTGGAAGAATAGTATGCGTGATATACCAAAATTGTATTTACTTTATTCATCTTTTGATGGGCATATAGGCTATTTTCAAAGTAATTGTGCAGCTATAGACATGAGTATGAATATATCACTATGGTATGATGCTATTAAGACTTCTGTGAAGGCATCTAGAAGAAAAATAGCTATGGTAAATGAAGCTTCTAGCATTAGATTTTGAGGAATCTCCATAACAATTTCAATAGTGGTTTTACAAATTGACACTCTCACCAAAAATAGAGAAGGCTTCCTTTTCCCTATAGCCTCATCAGCAATTGTTACTGTTTGATTTCATGATAACAACCACTCTTTTCTGAAGTGACATGGAATCCCAGCATTGTTTTAATTTACATTTTTCTCTTTTTTTTTTTGGAAACAGGGATTGAACTCAGACCCTTATGCTTCCCAGGGAATTGCTTATTCTACTGAGCCATCTCCCCAGCCCCTTAATTTGTATTTCTTGAATGACTAATGATGTAGAATATTTTTCATATACCTATCTGATGTTTATATTCTTTCTTTTTTTGTATTATTTTAGGGAAGGGTCTACAGTGTGTTTGGGGTCTCACTACTAGATCAGACTTGTAGTGATCCACCTGTTTACAACCTCCCAAGAGCTGGGATTATAGGCGCACACCTCCATG
>NW_004524726.1:2189968-2195118 GCF_000260255.1 Octodon degus
ATCAGGTATTGACTGCCTACCAGGAAATAGAGTTTGCCCTTGTGAATTTTTAAACATACATCTGCCATGCTCTGCAGCACTGTTTGCTGAAGTCCCCGTCTGTGTCTGTGCTGTGCACTTCACGGCTCTTGTCCAGTGTGTGCAGACGTTGATCCTTCCATCACAGGGAGCACGATGTGGAGCAGTTCTGCTAAGTTTTTTATGTAGACAGAGTGAATTTTAGAAAAATATTTCCACATTAGAAAAAAGAAATGAATCCATGACATGAGATTAATAATAGATTGCACATTGTAAAACATATTTATAAATTTAAATGAATTTGACAACAAAAATTGTCTAAAATAAACATGAAGAATAGTTTACAGATCAGTCATATAATAGTTCTCTCTGTGCCAAAATCAAGAAACTTATATTCATATTAGAATTCTCAAAGTAGAAGGGGGTAGGCAATAAATATTTAAAAATTTAAAATATCTGAATTTAAATAAAATTTGCCAAGAAAAATGAACTTTTTGCACAAGAAATATGAATAAAATCATATCAAGATACAGAAAAATGAAATTGCCCAAAACTAATTGTAAAGAAAAAAGTCATTACAGTGTATATATTAGCTATGAAAAAAATTAAATAGCATCTTATTCCACTTAGAAAAAAGAAAGAGCAAATGGATAAGAAACTAGACTTATTTATTCAAAGACTGAAAAAAAGATCTGTATTCATTGAATTTTATACTTAGCAAACATACCTTTGATAATTAAAAGTAAAATATTTTCCAGTTATACAATCTTAAAATATTCTAAACCTCCAGACCTAGCATACAAAAAGATAACAAAGACCATAATTCAGAAGGCAAGTGAAGTTGCTGTATCATCCTGGATAAGAATAAAGAGTTCTCAAAATGGTTGTTATGCAGGATTATGTAAAATATAATTATATTAGATGAACCCATTTAAAAGGTCATTGAAGAGTCCCACAGAACAGTATCAGTCTTATTTCATGTGACATACAAAAATTTTCATATATATACATTTATGTTTGTGTGTGTGCATGTGTGTGTGTGTGTAAAAGACAAAGAACTAATACACACTTTATAAAGTTTCTAATACTAGAAGAAAATATGATACCATATCTTATAAGTACATTGTAAGTCAAAGAAACAATATAAATCATAAAACAGAAAATAAAGCAAGCAATATTCAGAAAATTAATTAAATATTAATTCAAAACTAATTTCTCAAAATAATATTCAACAATTAAAATTAAATTGTGAGTCCAACTAAGAGATCATTAATTAATGTATCATATGTGTAAATCTATGATCAATTCAGAGTACTCACACAGTATTTGATTAGGTTAATATGGACAAATATAACAACTATAAAAAATTTTCATGGTAGTAAAGAATTACTAAGAATAAAACAGAACAAAAATACTGGAATAGCAATATATTGCTATAACCAGCACTTCTAACAGTTTGGGGATAGGATATCACACAACATTCTAGTATGTGGTGGACGTGGACAGTGTCCTTGATGCTTACTTGTGGCCAGGTGTCACTTGAGGGACTAAGCTACTGCTATATCCTTGATATCCACCCTATAGACCTGGACAGAATCATGACACATACGAGTGCAGGATAAGTCCATTTATAGAGTTCGCTATTGGAAATATTTCACAGCTGTATGCAAAAGAATAATTGAAAGACTGCTGTTGTATACTTCTTTTTCTCATGTGTTTAATTGTTTGCCCTCTTAGGTAGGTTCTTTCCATTCTCATTCATGGAATTGTGGTCATTTTGATCCTTCTCTAAAATATCTTTTAGTAGTCTGTGTAGGGTTGACTTTGTCCTCATGAAATTCTTTAGTTGTTCTTTGTAATGGAAGTATTTCACTTCATCAAACTTGAAAGAGAGTTTTTCAGGGTATGTCAGTTTGGGTTGGAATTTGTTTTCTTGGAGAACTTGAAGTACTTTGCTCCATATTCTTCTTGACTTGATGGTTTGTGAAGAGGAATCTGCTGCTATTCTGATGGGTTTTCCTTTAAAGGAAACAGATCCATTTAAATGTGATCTGTTTCTTTTCTCTAGTGGCATTTAGTTTACTGTTCTTTTACGAATTTCTGGGATCTTATTATTATATGTCTAGGTATGGTTTTAATTGGCTTGATGTTATTTGGAATTCTATATGCTTCAGTTAACTGAATGTCAGATTGTTTCCCCATATTTGGGAAGTTTTTTCCTATTACTTCTGCCCATATTCTTTTTTTTAGTATTTTATAGGGTTTATTTGAGAATGTGCAAATAAACATGACAAAAGTCCAGTTTGAAAAAACAAACTTCACAAGGACGTCTAATTCTGGACAAGATGGAGAAGACACATTTTCCCCTATTCTTCTTGCTACATATATTTAAAATTCCCTGGATCCAAAAATCAAGATCTATAAAATGAACATCAAGAAAATAAATGTCAATAAATGTCCATATTCTTTTTATATCATTTGTACTAACTCCTTCTTTCTCAATGATGCCTATTAGTCTTATGTTGTTCATCTTTACATAGTCTTACAGATGTTGAATTATTTTTTCCTGCATCTTAGTTGTTTTCAAGAGCTTTCTTTCATTTTTCACTAGCTGAAATAGTATCTTCAAGGTCTGAAAGTCTATTTTCATTTTCAATCAAATTGCTTTGGAGCTTGTGATTGAGATTTTCATTTCCTGTAGAGCACTTCAAATCTGCTTCATGCATTCTATTTCTTTTCTATATTGCTCATTCAAGGATAACATCATTTTTCTATTGTCCTCTATTTTTTTAATCAGTGTCTTCAGAAACACTTAGTAATTCTTTCATTGTAGTTACAATTCCTTTTTTACTTCAGAAATTATTTCTGATCTGATTTCCTCTCTATCTTTCTGCAGTTGTTTCTTTACCTCAGATGCTTTTATTTAAGAGATTTCAAGCATGTGATTTCCAATTTCTTCTTTGCTATTGCCTCCTGCATTATTTCGGGTGGGCTTGGGGCCTGAGAATACATTTTGCTCCTTCTCTTTGTCATTTTGTATAGCACTGTGTTCTGACCCTTGGTGTAGAGCTTTGGTAGAGCCAAGATTTACCAAGTTCAAACCCATCCAGGTGGGTGTGCATTGGGTCTGGTTGCTGTGCTCTGCTTCTTGCTGCTGCAGCCCTTGGAAGTGAACCCACTGTGCCACTCTGGCATGATGTTCTGCTCCTGGATTGCCTGGGTGGTTCTTGCCTCTATCCTCTCCTCAGGGAGTTCTGATGCAGGGTTCCACACTGGGCCTTCCTGTTGGAGGAAGTTCCACACACCCACCTAGCTTGGGTGCTGGCTATAATGAGGATCCAGTGCACTAACAGCCAGTCCCACTCACAGGCCAGGCCTGGGCACTAGCTGGAGTGAATCTTATTTTATTTTTAATATAGTCTTAAACAATTTTTGGATAATTTGATTTTATCCAATTTCATTCAACATTTGGGGTAATGTGTATTTATATTAGGTCCTGGGAATGACATTTAACATGAAAGCACTATTAGGGGCTGGGAGATGGCTTACTAGAATAAACGCTTGCCTGGCAAGTGCACAGGCAAGAGTTTAATCCCCGGTTCCACCACAAAAACAAACAAACAAACAAACAAAACCACTACTATTGTTATACCTTTAATTTTGATCAATGTTTGTTCTTGTCTTATGTAGCTATACAAATTTCTGGGTGCTTATGATATATTGTTTGTTAAGCATTATCTCTAATTCAGAATCAAAGCTATGTGAATGCAGTTCAGAAGAGTTATATTTAAAACATTATATTTTGACTTGTATACTTCTTTAAGGAGATTAATATTATGTAGTGCTAGACAACACTTTGCTTAAGTTTCAGTGGCATTCAATGAACAGTAGAGACTGGCAGGACTGAATATTAAATTTTCAAGATACGTTTTGAAAATAACATAATATACAGAGAAGATCAAACCAGACTATTTTATATGAAAATTATTGCAAATTCTGCCTTGAAAGTTATGATATACATTCTTTCTTTAGTATTAGGCATTTTGTCTACCTTCTTTTCCTCTTTCCATTTCTCTAGGTTCTCAGCTTTATTAGTGTAGACTGAGCAAAAATGGATATTGCATTCTGCACTTCTGGTGCTTGATGAAAGTAGATAAAGTCACACAAAATGAATTAATATTTTGGTGAAATAGACAAAAGGATAAAATATAGCTTCCAAAAATGTCCATTGAAATTTCATCTTGTATTTTGAGACTTTCCATGTTTTTGTGAAAATGGACAGGGACCTATTCTTTATTTCAAAACATAAGACAAAATAGAGTTTTAAAGAAGTTTACTGAACATGGTGATTATAATTTCTTGTCCTACATCTTAGAGAGGAAAAATATCTGTACTTTATTTAAAATTTAAAAGTACATATTTATTTTTTTCCATCTTTTTAAATTCTTTATTTTGTACATGGTCTCGCTACATAGCTTGGACTCATAGTGATTCTTCTGTTTTCAGCCTCCCCAGTTCTGGGATTACAGGCATGTGACACCACACTCAGTTTTGGTGTCTGGCTAGGCAGAGGGCCAGTACATTATGTGGTTTCAGTGATCAAGCCCAAGTTGTTGTGCTTGCCGGGCAGGCATTTAGACCGCCAAGCTATCTCCTCAGCCAGAAAAATATACATCTCAAATACTGTATTTTTTTAATATTTCACTACTTGCTGTGCATTTATTGTCTTTGAATAAAATTATGGTCAATACATCTTTAAGGAAGTCTCTTGTAAAGACAGAATATTTGAATGATGTGCTCACGTCTGAGAATAAATTTATGACAAGGAAGAAGTATCACAATAATGAGTTACAGCTCCACAAACTGCATTGTTGTTTAAGTTTTCAGCAAGGAATTCACTGTCCATGAGACATTTCAGTACTGTTGAGAATTTTTCTAATGCTCTTAGACAAAATGAGAGTTCAAAAAATAAATCAAAGGAAAAATTGATGTATAAGGTATTTTATTTCAAAGTTAATATGGAATCAAAGCTTTCTCCAAAAATTTTATGCAAATATCCATAAAATAGCAAAAAATAATTTCCCAGATATTTAAGACACAACTCATAGCCAAAAACTAGAGCTATGTAAATG
>NW_004524726.1:2195933-2197448 GCF_000260255.1 Octodon degus
AAAAAAGAGTGACAACAGAAGACAAAACAAAGTAAGCATTAACTGTTCTTTTCCATAGACCAGCAGAAATTCAAAGTACAATTGTCCTAACTAGCCTACTTGCATACATAGATATATCTCTTTCCCAACTCCCTCTGTTGTCTTTGTTTTCAACTCCATAATTCCTTTCTTTGGAACAGGTTCAATCCTTTTTCCCCGTATTCATTGTACCTTTCAAACTGTAATTTCTCTTTCAGGTTCTCACACTAAGGAGAACTTGTATCTAAAACATATAAAGAATTGAAAAAAACAGATCCTCAAATTCAAAGACCCAATCCAAAAAAGGGAATCACAGATGAAAATACACTTCTCAGAGGAAGGAATACAAATGGCAAGTAAATATATGAAAAAATATTCAACACCATTGGTCATTTGAGAAATGCAAATTAAAACAACACTGAGGTTTTGTCTCAACCCAGAAAGAAACACTAACATCAAAGTCAGCCAATAGCAAATGCTGGAGGAACTGTGGGGAAAGAGGAACCCTTCTCCATTGCTGGTGGGGGTGCAGACCTGAAGAATGGTTAAAGAAGATGGGGTATTTTTACACAATGGAGTACTATTCAGCTAGAACAAATGGTACATTTGAGGTTTTTATTGGTAACTGGCTGCAACTAGAGACTATACTCTTAAGTGAAATAAATCAGACCTGCATGTAAAAACATCATTTTGTCTATTTAGCATGAGAAACAGAAAGAGGAAAATACATTTCTTTTAATGTGGCTTAAAGCATTGTTCACACTACATTATTTACATATAATGTAATCCTCCCAAAAATGTATACTTTAGAGCTGGCCAAATAGCTCAGTAGATTAAAACACTTGCAAGCAGGTGTGGGAGCAGGGGTTTGATCCCCTGGCCTGCTGTGCAGGCCCCACCCTAGGGAGTGCTGAAATGACAATTGAGACTGGACATGGTGGCACACACCTGTAATCCCAGCTCTTAGGAGGCTATAAACAGGCCCATCACTATGAGTCAGATCTAGTACTGAGACCCTGAATACCCTGTAAAAAAATACAAAAAAAAAATTATACTTTAGCTATGGTTATTATCTTCATTCAACAGATGAAATGCTGTAGAATATGCCAAGAGCACACAGCTAGAAAATACCAGTCCCATAATTAAGACTGTGGGCAGTCCCCTATCCCCTCCAATGTATATGGTTTCAAACTTTATAGCAAGGCAACTCTTTAGGGTTATGTAGCACCCATGTATTAAGCAAGTTACTTTACGGACTTTGGATCATTTCTCAATTTTTGTTCTCCAACGTAGAATAATGTGGCTCTGCTTAAGTAATATTTAGAAGATTCTCATGTATGCTTATCATGATTAAGATTAGTGATTTTCAGAAATGTCTAATGTGCAGTGATTTTTTTTTTCGTCTTTTTAACTTTAGAAAAAGAAATATGGGCTGGCCAAATAACTCAGCAGATTAAAGTGCCTGCAAGCAGGTGCAGGGGCCAGGGGTTCAATCCT
>NW_004524726.1:2197853-2198805 GCF_000260255.1 Octodon degus
TGCTGATTTTTCTCACAGAAAAATAATTTTCAGGATGCACCAGTAAGAGGCAAAAAAAAAGGATTATTAGACAGATAGACATTTTAGGGTATGCAAGAATGGAGTGTGGGTACACACAGAATAATGAGATGCATTAGAGCTGAGAGAGAGAGAACTTAAAACAAATTTTGGTGAGTTATTTGTCTTTCTTGATAACATTTTGACTGACATTGAAAGTATTTGTGGTCTCTAAACTTAATGGCAGCCTGTTCCACTGTAAAACAGGTTGAGTCAACTTCACATCATACAGAATGCCAGCTAAAAAACTGATAAGTATTGATTGTGTAATATTTTCCCTATATGAATATATAAAGAAATGGCAGAGTGATGGAGCCTTTCATAAAGATGTTACATAATTTAAAATTATAGTAATGCATTTCAAAATTTATTATTTGACAATATACCCTTTTTTTTTGCACAAACTAAAGTTGAGATGCTGCTGTGAACTATAAATTACTTATGATGAATCTGAGAGATGGATCCAACATTCCTGTGTATAGCAAGAAACGAATTGTAAATATATATCCAAAGGTGAAAGAAAAAGCAGTTATACTTATTGAAGGTAGATAGAGGTTGTGCTCAGGAAAGTTCCCTCATGCTGACAAAAAAAGTGGCAAAAATATTAAAATATTGTTAAAATTATAAAGAAATAAAGGAACACAGTAAACCAGGCTTTCTGACTGGAAAAGACGTGTAACCCACCCTTCATGTTTCTCATATGTCTCTGGATAAGACTGATACACATGACTGAAGGAAGCTACAGTCACTGTTGGGGTACTCTCATGGGTATGCCCGCTACAGAATTCCCTCTGAGTGAGTCAGATGCAGACTATATGTATGAACATTTAATGAAGTTTGAGCAAGGGAAGGTTACTAAAAGTAAAGCCAGATGATTTGACATGCGTGCACTACA
>NW_004524726.1:2200250-2213593 GCF_000260255.1 Octodon degus
GTCGGATCTGTTGCTCGGGTTAATACACATAGTTACACAAGATTGGACAAAAACTTGAATAAAAATGCTTGCTTTTAATAAATCTTAATTATTTCTTTGTCTTTTTTATTGTTTTACTTTTTTGTAAATTTATTTTAAAGAGAGCATAATAGTAATTGATAAGATGTTAATAATGCTACACATTTAGAAGACCAAGATGAGAGGTATTAAACCATGGTTTTTGTATTATACATTGCTGCCCTCAATATAGTTGCTTAGTTAACAGATATCGGAATAGTTAGTCAAAGTGAAAATTTTAAACATTAACTGCTATTTTTAAAACAACTGATGGAAATTATTAGTATAATCATCTCAGCCATCCTGTATATATACTTGCATGATTTTGCCTCTTGTCTTTTTTTCCTGTACTTTCTCCTTTCCCTCATCTTTGTTGTTTAATCCTTATGGTCAGTTTCTTTCTGTTTTACTAAATCTGTTATGCTTTTCAGGTTTTATTCTTTCAGGTGCTTACACTAGGGAAATAATATATTTACACATGATGGTCTGATTTATTTCACTTTGTGTATAGCTTGCTAGTTGTATCCACTTGCCTATAAAGTTCTACTGGTGAAAATGTAGACTTGTACAACTGCTGTGGAAATCAATGTGGAGATTACTCAAAAAACTATGACTGGAAATCCCATTCATCCCACCTATCCCCCCCTCTGGTATTTTCCCAAAAGAACTGAAAATGCCATACCATAGTGATAAATGTATACCCATGTATATTGCAACACATTTGTGATAGCCAAATCTTGGAAACACCTATCCAAAATGTCTATCAGCTGAGGAATAGATGATAAAGATGTGGTATTTTTATACAATGGATTTTTACTCAGCTATAAAGAAAGACAAACTTGAAACTACTTATTTTAGAGAGGGAACATAATCTGTTTCAGTAGTTAGCAGATATCGCCCACTCTGACGTTGTGCAGCCACTGCTGGTTTTGAAGAATGACAGTATATTTCGCAAGTTTACTTAAGGTGTTTGTTCAGATTTTAGGTAGCTGTTGGTTTTAGCAGAAAAATGTTATTAGTTTTAAAATTGTGTGTAAATTAATCACTATTTGTCTATTCTAGAGGCAGTTTTTGAATTATCCGTGAGAGTCCAAAGTGAAAGAGGAAGAAAACATTTGGGACAAAGACCTCAAGGGAAGCTCTTCTGGAAGTGGGCTTAGTGGCCTTAGAGCGAACTCCTTTGCCTCACGCCCTTGCAGCTTACACTTGAAGCACACTGGTTTATTCCACCACTGCAGATTGTTATGGGTCACTCAGAATAGGAACCAGATCAGCCAGGTTGGAATTTGGAAAGCCGTTTATTACTGAGCTCAGGGCCTCCCAGTCTGCCCTCACACAGAGGACCGAAAGGATGCGGCCCAAGAAGCAGGAAGGGGTTTTAAACCCTGGAACCACATTGAGTTTGATAAGCAAATTCATTGAATGACCACATTTTGTTTGGTAAACAAATTCATTGTCTGACACAAAATAATGCTTTCAGAGTGATTGGGACCACAACTCAAACTACATTTCTGGGGCTTTTGTTTCAGTTTCTGGTTAATTTGCACCTGAGTACCTGCAGGCAGCCTTGCATAGCCCGGAGGTTACAAGAAGTTAAAGCCTATTTAATTTCCTTTTGAAGTCATCTCTGTAAGCTAACTTTGGGAACAGGAATTGGTGAGGGTTACAGGAATTTTATTTTAGCAAAGAGCAAGAAACAGCCACTAGTTACTAAACAACTTAGAACAGTGGTGAGTATACATTTACAACAGAAAGCACAAGATTTACATTTATAATCTAAAACATGAGTTGACTCATTACACAGATACTCTTAGATCCACCTAAAGCTTTGTTCTTTATCTTGGGTGTTAGCTATTAGGGTACCAGACTGTGTGTTGTCCTTTCCTTGCTCAACTTTTGTGTCTCCTCCATTTAGTTTCAGTTTTTAAAGACTGAAAAAGGCACAATGCCAAATTGAATTATCCCAGCTTGTGAGTGTATTGGAGTTTCTGGAGCTTTCTCTTGATATGCATAACTGGCTGAATAATAAAATACTGTCCTAGGATAACCTGACTTTCCCTAGGACTCTAAGCCTAAATTAGTGTATAAATTTAAAGTATTAATCTAGTGTATTAGTGAATATTTGGATTTTTATCAGAGCCCCAATAGATCTGAGCTTATTGTGGTTTATGTGCTTCAGGGAGTGATCCACTAAGGCTGGACTCCCTGGGATTTGGTCATAGACAACTTACAGAACTAATCTCTGGGTCAGTTCCCACATGAAAATCTTACTGGGAATCCCCTAAGTCTATAACCTGTCCATCTATCATCAGGGTGTGCTCTGATAAAGCAGGACCCTTGAGGCCATAAGTATCTGGCTTCTTGTGGGCAGTAGTGCCATTTGCTTTTGAACATTTGGATCTGCCTGAATGGCCCCCTCCCATCCTCTGGACAAGGAGTCTGCAGCTGGTTACTCTAGTGCCTGGATGTCTCAAACCAAAGGACAAACATCACAGCATGGCTTTTCAAGGAAGGGTAGTAAATGCTACAATGAAAACCTACAAATTTTGCTAACAAAAGGATATATATTGGTGACAAAAAGAAAACTATAAAATTCAACAACTATAGTTCATATATCATTTTAGATAGCATCATAAGTCTGAAGAACAGTTATCACAACCAAACCTCAACCAAGTAGAGTGGAAAAAAGAGAGTGAGAATTAAAAAAAGTAAGCAAAGAAGGTATAGTTATAGACCAGTTCTAACACCCAGAAAAATACTGCAGCCCCCTCTCACAGTCACCACTGATGACACCAAACTGCACTTTTAAAAGGATTACAAGTTTCTCTGTTTGTTCCTGACATACAGAAACTTTAGACCAAATATTCAATACTCAACTTTCTGCCTCTTCCAGTTCACCAGCATGAAAAAGCTCGAGAATTTGAGTTCCCCGATAACTGGGAGCCTGAGGGCAAGGCAAGAATGGAACAGAGGTTCTCTTAAGAGAGAGAGAGAGGAAAGAAAAGTAAGCTGTAGAAAGGTCCATACTTGGTGTGAGCCTGTGAACTCAACTGGGCCTCACAAACAATACTGATCACTATCCAGTTGCCACCTAAACCATTATGGTCCAGAGCAAGCTACCTACTACACCCTGCAGGCCTATCTGGCCCAAATGAAACACACCAAAAATGCCAGCAAGGAAGGCAATTCCCTTCTAAAGCAGATTTCCTTCTCTTTTTTCTTCTTAAAATTGACCAGGAATTCTTCTTATGGATGAATGACAGATAGCTAACCATATGGTAGCCATATTAGTAATGATTGGGGTGGGAAGTGACCAGGCTATGGGGCAAAAGACTTTGGCCTTCAGAACTGGAGAAGCTCCTCTGTGTTGGGTGAATTTGTGTTTCTGCACCCCCAATTTGGCTATTTGTCCTTGCACCCTGAGGGTTCCCTTTCAGTGACTAGGATTCCCCATGCCCCTTGATTGATGTAACTGAGTCAAGAAAGATGAAATGAACAGCTTACATATGCCCTTTCTTCAGAGCCAACCAATAAACTGGAGTCCAGGCACCCAGGCCTCCTCGGGGTTCCCCAGGATGCATTCTTGGTGGGTTTCTTCTGGATGCTGACTGATTTCTTTCTTTTTTATTTTATTTTTTAAGAAAATAAAAATTTAAAAATTAGACTGTGGCACTCACCAAGAAATGGTAGCACAGCATGGATATGATAGGGTCCTGGTTCTTGTGTACATCAAGCAAAAATGCTCATGAGTACGTCCAATGGTAAAAGAAAATTCAGCTCTGTTTGTAGGAGATAACAGGAAGATGGGATGAGGACAGGTCCATGCCAGTCGAAAGAGAAAGGTGGTAAGGACAGAGAAGCAATGTCAGGATGACAAGGAAATAAGAAGCAACAGATGGATCAAGTGTTTAGATTTTAGACTTGTGTAAATTAAAAGAGTAGGATGCCTTTTCACGGTTTTAGTTTTTGTTTTTTTTTTGGGAAGGGTCTACTGAATGTTCAAGGTCTCACTACTAGATCAGACTCAGTGATCTGTTTACAGGCTGTGCCACTGTGCCCAGTCTCCATTGCTGTCTCAGTGTGCCCTGGGGGTGGGGTCAGCACAGCAGGCACAGGGATCAAGCCCCTGACCCCTGTGCCTGCTTGCAGGTGCTTTAATCCACTGAGCTATTTGGCTGGTCCTCATGGCTTTGTTAATCATGAAAAGTTTTAGTAGGGAAATATAGGAAAAGATAGGATTATTGGTCTTAAAATACTGAAGGTGTAAAAAATAATGTCTAAATTTAGAAGTAGGAATAGCATTATGAATTAGTAATGAATTAGAAAATTTAAAGCAAGGTGAACATTTTTCAATCTGGATACATACACAGTGTTAGGAAGACATCAATTTATCTAAGCTTCCTCTATTATGAGTTCATTTTGTATTTATTATTGATTAACTGTGGTCTGTTTACATTTGTTGATTATAACCCAGTAAATTTTCTTGAGAAAAAAGATACAAAAATTGGAAAGACTCATTGGAAACTTTAGTCATAGGTAAAAGTGACACAGATAATTTGGGATCAGAAAAAGATTAATTATTCACTTGGATGTCAGGATACCACCTGTTGGATAGAATCTGATCAAGATGACTTTGTGACTTTTATACAAAAATTAAGCCTTTAGAACTGGTCCTCTGTGGAACACTATGATACCCTGAAGTACAGACAGATGGCCTGATGCCTGATCCTGTAGTTTCATAACTAGTACAGGTTTCCTCAGATTCCTCATATTGAGTTAGAGGAACTCTAGGGTCCCAGACCCTCATGTTGGACTCAAATCTAACCCACTGGGCTGATAGGAGGGATTTTAGAAAACAAGACTAGAAGTCATGCCCTATTTCATAATGTCTGAAATGACCCTTCTTCATACCAATTTCAACACTTGAGGGTGGGTTCTCTAACTCAGTTTCTTAAATCTTTAAAATATTTATAGGAATAATTATTGGAGAGAAGTAAAGAAGCATATTCCTCACCACCACTCAGGCTCATGGGGAATAGGAAACAGCACAGGATCGTGTATGGAAGGTGAGTAGGTTGGGATAAGGGGAGCAAATGAATAGGTTCCCTTGCTGGGACTCATTCATGAAGTCAGTTGATACAAGTAGTGAAGAAGTTTCACAGTGTTGTCGTCTCAGAGGAAACCATAGTTCCAGAAGGAAAAATATGTGTCAGGACAAGCAGACAGCATTATGGGAGGATGTGCCTCTGAGCCCCTGAAACTGAGGCCACTCTCAGCCTCATTGCAGTATGGACAATAGCTGCTGATTTCCACCAACCTGACAGAGCCCATCCAAAATGTCTATACATCTTTGGGAAGGCCACCTTAAAAGGTAGCCAGAGCAGAGCTAGGGAGGGACTCTGCTTCCCAGAAGAGGACCTCTTTCCTGAAGAGGCAGCCTAGGGCCTCTACTACAACTTCCTTCAGAACCCTTTCAAACTAGCCAGACAGAGAGAGTAGGGTTTTGCATCCCCTCTCTTCTGCTCCAGTGAGTCTCTGTGAGGTGTGCCAGTATTATGTGAATGGGAAGAGAAAACACACCCAGAACTTTGCTGCTCAGAGTTTCCCTGAGTGTCAGCCCTCACCTGAGCCAGTTCCATGAGTCTGTATTGTGAATTCTGTATTAGGACTCTGGGGAGAGGTAAGAATGATCAGTCTTGCCCTTGGAATTGTGTTCTTATCCCATGTTTACTGGGATTTGTTCTTGGGGAGGGTGGGGGCTGTGGGAAACTTGACCTTGTGTCTTTGTCAAAAAACTCTCATTTACAAAAGAAAAAAAGTATTTTCTTTAACATTCAGTTCTTATAGTTTGGACTTGAGATTTTCTGTTTGTTAAAAGATTTCCCATTTTGCATCATGGCGTACACAGCTCTCTGAGAAAAATGGCATCCCCAGTGGACTCATGGAAACCACAGTCATTCATTTAAGCAGCAAATGAGAGGCAAAGTGACTGAATCCTAGTTTTTAATAACATTTTTGGCACTTTCTCAGCTCATTTGGGAAAGATTGCTTCATAATCACTGCCTCTTCTCAAGGATTGTCTTCTGTTTGACTAAAAATAGAGTTTATGAAACAACTACTCACATAAAATATAGTAAATGAAAATTTTGTAGATAGAAAGACATTGATTCTAATATAAATCAACTTTAAAACAAAATATAACATTTCTTTAATTTACACAGTCTCTTCATCTTGTTCAAAATCACCATGGTTTATGTAACTACAAGAAAATATACACATACATTTACTTAAAATGAGCACAAAAATTGCTGCATTACAGTTCAGTAAATAAAGTATAAATACTTTATCTTAATTCACACTTGGATGACTGTGTTTGTAGTTGAATCTCCGTCTTCTAATCTATTTCACTGATCCTCAGGTATACTTTTTTGCCAATATCATGTTCATTTTATTTTTTTTTTCATTTATTTAGTGTGTGTGTGTGTGTGTGTGTGTGTGTGGCCAGCTCAGCCCACCAGGGGGCGCGGCTGGCTAGCATGTGGTGCTGGGGGATCGAACCGCGGTCCCTGTGCTTTGCCGAGCTTGTTCCAAGTAGGTGCTTTAGACCACTGAGCCATCTCTCCAGCCCATCATGTTCATTTTATCAAAGCATCTTTGTACTATAATTTCAAGTCAGGAATTGTGATACCTCCTGCTTTGTCTTTGTTGCCCAGCATTGCCTTTGCTATTCTAGGTCTTTCCTGGTTCCAGATAAAATTAAGGAATGATTTCTCTAGGTCTAGGAGGTACACTGGTGTTAGTTTCATAGGGATTGGATTAAGACCTACATCAATTTTGGACTATGGCCATCTTCACGATGTTGGTTCTTCCTATCCAGGAACTTGGAATATTTTTCCATTTCCTGAAATTCTCTATGATCTCTTTTTTCATAGTACTGTAATTTTCATTGTATAGATCTTTGACTTCTTTAGTTAGGTTAATTCCTAAGTATTTCATTTTCTGCAGTGCTATTGCAAAATGTATTGTATCTCTAATTTCTCTGTCAGTGTGTTCGTTATCTGTGTAGAGAAATGCTATTGACTTTTGGGTATTGAACTTTGTATTTTGCTACCTTACTGAATTTGTATGCAAATTCTAGTAGCTTCTTTTTGGGTCTTCCAAGTAGAGTATCATGTCATTTACAAATGATTATAATTTAAATTCTTCTTTACCTATTGTTATTTCTTTTATTTCTTTCTCTCATCTAATGGCTTCAGCTAATGATTTCAGAGCTTTATTGAATAGGAGTGGTGATAGAGGACATCCCTGTCTTGTACCAGAACTGAAAGTAAAAGATTTCAGTTTTTCTGCATTTAGGATTATGTTAGCCATTGTGTTGTCATAGATGGCTTTTATCAGATTGAAGTAGAGGCCATCTATTTGAATTTTCTGTAAGACTTTGAACATGAATGAGTGTGGGAGTTTGTCATAAGTCTTTTCTATGGCGTTGTGGAGACACCTAGATCCAGTCCTAGCCCAGGCCCCGGTGAGTGTATGGGAGAGCTTCCTACTAAAATGCACCAGTGGGACCTGCTGGTCCAAGCCCAGATGCAGCATAAGTAAGACCCTCTTCTACCCCCTTGGGACCCCACCACCACTCCACAGCACACACCCCACCTCGGCCACCAACAGAGAATTTCTGGGGATCCCCAGATCCAAACATAGCCAAGGACCAGTGAGTGTGTGGGAGAGCTTCCTTTCCTCCCAACTCCACCTTGTCCCCTCCAGACTCAGCGCAGGCCTGGAATACAGGCCTGGGGTAAAACCCTGCAGCTGCAATCCCTGCAAAGAGTGTATGGGACAAAGCAACCCAGCTAGTTCAGGAGCAGAACATCTTGCCAGAGGGGAACAACAAGATCAATCCCAAGAGTGACAGCAGGAAGGAGCTGAGCACAGCAGCCAGATCCAAGACAAGCACAGCAGGATAAATCCAAAATTTGTAGATCTGCACCTGAATTTCAGTAGGTACTAAGGATATAACTGCACCAAATCTCTACAACAAATGTTGGAAGACAGAGCTACACAAACTGACAAAGAGAAGGAGCAAAATGCAATCTCAGACCCCAAGTCCACCTACAGCAAGTGCAGATAAAACTAGCACAGAAAAAATTGGGAATCACACAGCTAAAATAAATGAATCAACAACATCTGAAATAAAGAAAGAGCTGCAGAGAGTTATAGAAAACTAAGATTGGAAAAGAAAAAGGAAATGCCTGAATTGATAGCATCTGCAGTACAGTATCAAATGCAGAAACATATGGAGGAAAACTATTGCCCACCCAAAACAAATGCAGAGGACACTAGTTAAGCTGAAATGTAGGAATTAAAAGCATTGATAGTAAATAAGCAACAGCAGAAAGTTATAGAGAAACTCAGAGAGAAATACTTTTCTGAAATAAAAAAGGAATTCTGTGACTCATAACATCTGAGGTAAAGAATAAACTACAGAAACAGAGAGAGGAAACCCAATCTGAAGAAACACTGCAGAAAAAGAATTAATAACTGCTTCTAAAGAAGACATTGATTAAAAAAAATAGAGGAGATTAGAAAAATTACAGATTCCTTGAATGAGCAGTACAGGAAAGAGATTGAATGAAGCAGAGTCAAAGAGATATAGAGGAACTTAAAATCTCAGTCAAAAACTTACAAAACTGTTTAAGTGAAAGTGAAGATAGAGTTTCAGATCTTGAAGACGCTGGTGCAACTAGTGAAAATGTAAGAAAAGATCTCTTAAAAACAACTAGGATGCAGGAAAAAACAGTTCGTCACTTGCAAGATGATGCAAAGATGAACAATGTGAGATTAACAGGTATCAATTAGAAAGAAGGAGTCAATACAAATGACATTTAAAAAAATATGGGCAGAAGTAATAGAGGAAAACTTCCCAAATATGAGGAAACAATCTGAGATTCAGGTATCTGAAACATACAAAATGGCAAGTAACCTCAACCCAATTAAAAACACACCAAGACATTTAATAATCAAGGTCCCAGAAATTCAGCTCAAGAACAATATACTGAAAGCCATGAGAGAAAAGAAACACATCACATTCAAAGGAAAAGCTATCAGAACTATGGTTGACTTCTCTTTACAAACCATGAAGGCAAGCGGAGCATGGAGCAGAGTACTTCAAGTCCTCTATGAAAACAACTTTCCAGACTACTATAACATGCAAAACTCTTTCAAATTTGATGGAGAAGTGAAATACATGACAAAGAAGAATGAAAGAATTTCATATTGACAAATCCAACCCTACACAGGCTCCTGAGAGATGTTCTAGAGAGGGACCAAAATTACCAAAGCTCCATGAATGAGATCAGATGCAACCAAATAAATAGGGCAAACAGTTAAACACAGGAGAAAAAGTAGTAATGACAACAGGTAAATAACATGTCAATCGTAAGTCAATACATCTCAATTCTATCCATCAATGTAAATGGACTCAATTCACCAATTAAGAGAAATAGACTGGCACAGTGGATTAGGAAACAAAATCCAACAATATGCTGTATACAAGAAACACATTTAACTCATAAAGACATTCATAGGCTGAAAGTCAAAGGATGGAACAAAATACTACATGCCCCAGCACCTCAGAAAAAAGCAGGGGTAGCAATCCTATTCTCAGACAGTCTCAACTTCAAACCAAGAATGATCAAGCGAAATAAAGAAGGCCACTATATACTGGTTAGGGGAAAAATTCAAGAGGAAGAGGTAACACTCATAAATATGTATGCACCAAACACGGGAGAATCCAACTATATAAAGCAATCTTAATGGATATGAAAAATCTAATATCCAATACCACAATACTAACATGAGACCTTAACACACCCTTATCCCAAAAGGATAGATCAAACAAACAAAAAATTAGCAAAGAAATAACAGAACTGAACCAGTGCTTGAAGCAAATGTACTTGGTGGACATATACAGAGTGTTCCACCCAAACACAGCTGAATATGAATTTTTCTCAGGTGCACATGGGTCATTTTCTAAAATCGCCCACGTACTGGTCTATACATCATGCTTAAGTATATACACGAAAACAGAAAATGTCCTATGCATATTATCTGACCACAGTGCAATGAAACTGGAAATAAATGAAAAAGGAAACCAGAAACAAACCTAAATACATGGAAATTAAACTACACCCTACTCAGCAACAAAAGGGTCACAGATGAAATTAAACAAGAAATTCATTTTCTTGAAAGACTGAAATTATTTTGTTCAGTGCTCTTCTTTACTTGATGGTTTGTCAAGAGAAATCTACTGTTACTCTGATGGGTTTTCCTTTAAATGTGACTTATTTTCTATAGCAGCTTTTATTATATTATTCTTTTGCTAGATTTCTTGGATCTTGACTATTATATGTCTGGGTGTATTTTTAATTGGGTTGATGTTATTTAGAATTCTATAGGCTTCGTTTATCTGAATGTCAGTTTGTTTTTCCATATTTGGGAAGTTCTCTGTGATTACTTCTGCTCATATTCTTTTTATATAATTTGTGTTGACTCCTTCTTTTTCACTGAATCCTATTAGCATTCCATTGTTTATCTTTGCATCATCTTGCAGATGTTGGATTATTTTCTCCTGAATCTGAGTTGTTTTTAATATATCTTTTCTTTTCACTAATTGCAATGTTGTCTTCAAGGTCCAAAAATCTATTTTCACTTTCATTCTAAGTTTTACCATCTTCTGATTCATATGTTATTTTCTTGTATAATGTCTTTTTTGAATCTTCTTCATGCATTGTATGTCTTTCTTATATTGCTCATTCAAGGATTCCATCTATTCATTTATTCATTTAGTTAGTTAGTTAGTTAGTTAGTTAGTTAGTTAGTTAGTTGTCAGAACCAGGAATTGATCTCAGGCTCTTGTGCTTGCTTGACAGGCACTTATTGTACTGATCCAACTCCCCAGCCCCAAAAGAAGTTCTATTTTTTTTTTGGTGGGGGAGGCTGGCTCACGCTGTTTTAAGGGCAGGTCTGGTGAGACTTGTGTTGCTGGGGATCAAACCAAAGTCCCTGTGCTTGAATGAGTTTGCCAAGCAGGTGCGTTATACAACTGAGATAACCAGGAGCCCTGTCCATGATTTTTCTATTCTCCTCTATTTCTTTAATCAGTGTCTTGTTTAGAAGTACTTAATAATTCTTTCATTATAATTATAATTTATTTTTTTTACTTCAGAGATTATTTCTGATCTGATTTCCTTTATACCTTTCTACAGTTGTTTCTTTATTATTTCAGATATTTTAGCTGTATGATTTCCAATTTCTTCTATGCTGATGTCTCCCGCATTTGTTCTGGGTGGGCTTAGGGCTTGAAAATTCATTTTGCTCCTCCTCTTTGTCATTTTACATAGCACTGTCTTCTGACATTTACTGTAGAGCTTTGTTGCCATTATTAATATGTACTGATATTGTGGGAGAGCTTCCAGCTACACTGCACTGGCAGGACCTACTAGTTCTTGCCCAGGCACAGCATGGGTGAGACCCTCTTCCACCCACCTGGGATGCCCCACACTACTCCAAAGCACCTCCCACACCATGCCCACTGGGTAAGAATTTCTGCCACATTCCAGGAACACCCAGACAGAGTCCTAGCCCAGGCCTGTTGAGTGTGTGGGATAGTTACCAGCTACCCTGAACCAGCGGGACCTACTAGTTCCAGCCCAGGTGCAGCGTGGGTGAGACCCTCTTCCACCCCCTTGGGACACCCCATACCACTATGGAGCACCACCCTACACTGCCCACCTAGTAGGAATTTCTGTTGCGTTCTGGGAACCACCAGATCTAGTCCTAATCCAGGACTGGTGAGTGTGTGGAAGAGCTGCCTCTCTGGCCTACTCCACCTTGTCCCCTCAGGACTCAGCTCAGACCTACAGGCCTGGAGTGAAACCATTCAGCAGCAATCCCTAAAGAGAGTGTAGGGGACAGAACACCCAAATAGTAAAGGAGCAGTACATCTTGTAAGAGGGGAACAAGAGGTTTACCCCCAAGGCCAGCAACAGGAAGAAACTGAGTACAGCAGCCAGACCCAAGACAGGCACAGCTGGATAAAACCAAACTTTGTGCATCTACACCTGAACTTCAGTTGGTGCTAAGGCTATAACTGCAACAAAGATCTCCAACAAAGATCAGAAGACAGTGATACACAAAATGACAAAGAGAAGAGCAAAATGCATTCTCAAAACCAGAGCCCAACCATAACCAGTGCAGTGGACACTAACACAGAACAATTTGGGAATTGCACAGCTGAAAGCAATAAATCAACAGCTTCTGAAATAAAGAAACAGCTGCAGAAAGATATAGAGGAACTCAGATTGGAAATGAAAAAAGAAATCCCTGAATTAATAACATCTGCAGTAAAGACTCAAATGCAGAAACATATGTAGGAAACCCAATGCCCACCCAGAACAAGTGCAGAGGACATTAGTTCAGCTCAAATGGATGAATTAATATCGTTGATAGTAAATAAGTAATAGCAGAAAGTCATAGAGGAACTCAGATTGGAAATGAAAAAAGAAATCCCTGAAATAATAACATCTGCAGTAACGAATCAAATGTAGAAATATATGGAGGAAACACAGTGCCCACCCAGAACAAATGCAGAGGACACTAGCTCAGCTCAAATGGATGAATTAATAACGTTAATAGTAAATAAGTAATAGTAGAAAATCATAGAGGAACTCAGAGTGGCATACTATTCTACTAGCTCAGCTCAAATGTATGAATTAATAGTGTTGATAGTATATAAGAAATAGTGGAAAATTATAGAGGAACTCAGAGCTGAATTCTTTTCCTAAATAAAAAAAGAATTCTCAGAACTTATAGCATCTGAAGTAAAGAGTGAACTACAGAAACATAGGGAGGAAACCCAATATGAAAAAAACAGTAAAAGAATTTATAAATGCTTCTAAAGAAGACATTGATAAAAAAAATAGATGAGATTAGAAAAATGACGGATTCCCTGAATGAGCAATACAGGAAAGAAATAGATCGCATGAAGCAGAGTCAAAGAGATATAGAGGAACTTAAAATCTTAATCCCAAGCTTGCAAAAATGTTTAAGTGAAAATGAAGACAGAGTTTCAGATCTTGAAGACGCTGGTGCAGCTAGTGAAAAGGTAAGAAAGGATCTCATAAAAACAACAAGGATGCAGGAAAGAATAATCCATCACCTGCAAGATGATGCAAAGATGAACAATGTGAGACTAATAGGCATCAATGAGAAAGAAGGAGTCAATA
>NW_004524726.1:2214248-2215589 GCF_000260255.1 Octodon degus
GAAATAGACTGGCACAATGAATTAGGAAACAATATCCAAAAATATGTTGTATACAAGAAACATATTTAACTCATAAAGACATTCATAGGATAAAAGTCAAAGGACAGAAAATGATACTACATGTCCCAGCACCTCAGAAAAAAAGCAGGGGTAGCAATCCTATTCTCAGACAGCCTCAACTTCAAACCAAGAATGATCAAGCAAAATAAAGAAGGCCACAATATACTGGTTAGGGAAAAAATTTAAGAGGAAGAGGTAACACTCATAAATATGTATGCACCAAACATGGCAGCACCCCACTATATAACACAAATCTTAATTGAAATGAAATATCTAATATCGAATACCACTATCTTAACAGGAGACGTTAACACCCCCTTATCTCCATGAGATGGATCAACCAGACAAAAAATTAGCAAAGAAATAACAGAACTGAATCAGAGCTTGAAACAAATGTACTTGGTGGACATATACAGAGTGTTGCACCCAAACACAGCTAAATACACATTTTTCTCAGTTGCACATGGGTAATTTTCTAAAATAGACCACATACTGTTCCATAGAAGATGCTTAAGTATATGTGAGAAAACAGAAATCATCCCATGCACATTATCTGACCACAGTGCAATGAAACTGGAAATAAATGACAAAAAACCCAGAAAAAATGCTTAAATACATGGAAATTAAATGACGACCTACTCAGCAACCAATGGGTCAAAGATGAAATTAAACAAAAAATTCAACAATATCTACAATTCAATGAAAATTCAAGCACAACTTATCGTAATTTATGGGATACGATGAAAGCAGTTCTCAGAGGGAAGTTCATAGCTGTGAATTCACATATTAGGAAAACAGAATGGGAACAAATAAATACCCTAATGCTGCACTTTCAAAAACTAGAAAAGGAAATGCAAACTGAACCCAGAGCCCAAGATGGAAAGAAATCATAAAGATTAGAGCAAAAATTAATACAATTGAAACAAAGCAAATAGTTCAAAGAATTAATAAACAAAAAGCTGGTTCCTTGAAAGATTAAATAAAATCAATAAGCCCCTAGCTAACCTCATCAAAAAGAGGAAAGAGAAATTTCAAATACAAGCAATAAGGAATGAAAAGGGTGTAATTACCACAGACCCAGTGGAATTCAGTAGATTATCAATTGCTACTTTGAGAATCTTTACTCTCACAGAATAGAAGACACAGAAGAAATGGACAGATTTCTAAAAAGGAACAAATTACCACAACTGAATTTAAAAGATATAACCACTCTCAGTAATCCAATAACAGCCATGAAATACAAGAAGTAATTAAAGACCTACCGACAAAGAAAAGTCCAGG
>NW_004524726.1:2216629-2222232 GCF_000260255.1 Octodon degus
CTTGGAATAAATTTAACTAAAGAAGTCAAAGATCTTTTCAAGGAAAATTACAGTACTCTTAAAAAAGAGGATGTAGAGGATTTCAGTAAATGGAAAGATGTTCCATGCTTCTGGATAGGAAGAACCAACATTTTGAAGATGGCCATACTGCAGAAATTGCAGTAGAGATTTAATTCAGTCCCTATCAAACTACCACCAACATACCTCACAGAGCTAGAGAAATCATTCCTGAAATTTATTTGTAAGCAGAAGAGACCTAGAATAGCAATGACAATCCTTGGCAATAAAGACAAGGCAGGAAGAATTACAATTCCTGACTTGACAGTATACTACAAGGCTACTATGATAAAACCGACATGTTACTGGCAACAAAATAGATCTGAGGATCAATCAAATAGATTAGAAGATGCTGAAGCCACTACGAACACACTCAGCCACCTTATCTTTGACAAAGGGGCCAAACATACTCACTGGAAGAAAGATAGCCTCTCTAACAAATGGTGCTAGAAAACTGGTTCTCTACATGCTGAAAAGTAAAACTTGACCCAGGTCTATCACTATGCACTAAACTAAAGTCACAATGGATTAAAGATCTAAACATTAAAGCAAAGACACTAAATCTCCTGGAAGTGAAAGTAGGAGGAACTCTTGAAGACATAGGGGTAATCAGAGAATTCATGAACAGAAATCAAATTGCATGGGAAACATTTGAAAGAATTAACAACAGGGACCTGCTCTTACTGAGAAGTTTTTTTATGTCAGCAAAATTAACAAAAAAAGGAAAAGGCAACCCCCAAATTTGGAAAAAATCATGACAAATAAGTACTCAGACAAAGGTCTGCTCTCTAGAATTTATAAAGAAGTAAAAAAAAAAAAACCAAAAATCTAGAGCCCCAAAATTTAAAGACCCTATCCAGAAATGGAAATCTGAGATGAACACATGCATCTCAGAGGATGAACTTAAGGAAGCAAATAAATATATGAAAAAATGCTCCATATCACTAGCCACCCACAAAATTAAAATTAAAACAACATTGAGATATTATCTCACCCCAGAAAGAATGGCTATCATAAAGAAATCACCCAACAACAAATGTTGGAGGGGCTGTGAGGAAAAAGGAAACCTTCTCCACTGCTGTTGGGAAGGAAGACTGGTGTAACCGTTATGGAAATCAGTGTGGAGACTCCTTTAAAAACTTGAACTGGAAATCCCATTTAAACCAGCTATTCCTCTACTGGGAATTTTCAAGAGGATCTGAAAACATCATATCATAAGGACATGTGTGTGCCTATGTTTATAGCAGCACAATTTGTGATAGCCTAATCTTGGAAACAACCAAGATGCCCAGCACCTGAGGAATGGTTGAAAAAGATGTGGTATTTTTACACAATGGATTATTACTTAGCTATAAGGAATGATGAACTCTAAGCCTTTATACTGAACTGGATGTCACTTGAACATATACTCATAAGTGAAATGAACCAGACACACATCTGTAAATATCATATAGTTTTCCTAGTATAAAAACTCAAAAGAAGAAATACAAATACCAAAGTACAATACAAGTAAAAGGAAAGCAGGATCTCAAGGACTAACTAATCAATAAAGGGAAAGGAAAAGAGCCAAGAAACATTAGAATGCCAAGACATACAGTTATATGTAGAAGATGGGCAAGGCAATGATCCTGAGAATCTCCAGAAGATTTTTGAATCTAGCAGTTATTTGGAAAGATTCTCACCCTGCCTAACTATATATACTGATACCTGTGAGCAAAGCAACTGCACTGAAAATAGTAATCTGTAATTGTAGTTTCATGCTTGGAGTGCCGGTTATTCTGGTCTTCTGAATACATGCTGCTTTTCATGACATACCAGTTGCTGCTGTTCTGTTTCTCAGGTAGATGACTGTTCAAAAAGAAGGGCGTGGTGAGTAAAGGCAAGAGATAGGAAAAGGAATATTGTGTGGCTGTCCTGCTTCAAGGTTGTGTATGTTTAGATTTTTGGACTTATGTGTAAACATAAGAAGTATATAATTCTTTATGCCTATTTTTAAAAATATATTCTAATTTTTAAATGTTTTTTTCATCATATTCTATAGGGACTTACAGTTCAAAATATCAATACTTGATGAAAAATGCCTGTTTCATGTTATGCCTAGGAAGTTTGATAGGATGCCTAGGATGTTTCAGACAGATAGTGAGGTTAAGCTTAACAACCTAGATTGCATGGTTATAACAATAAGCTTGTCTTATGGATGGAAAACAACCTAAGTTTGCAGACCAAAATTTGAGAAAAAGAAGGGCTGCAAGTAAAGCCAACATTTTGGCCCTAACCTTCCAAGGTCACTTAAGACTCTGGACATATGAGAACTTGTACTGTAACATCATGTTACTCGGTAGTGTCCCAAATTTTCTGATCAAGGAGATTATGGGGCCAAAGAAGAAAGTGATTGATGATGTAGAGTGTGCCTAAGGAGAGTCACATGGAGAGAAAACATTCTCTCAGGCTTTCACAGAGAGCACATTGGCCAAGCAATGACCGTGACTCATCCACATGGCTGACACTGACAAATGTTCTACAATCTGAGGTCCAGGATCTCAGGATAGATCCTGAGGGGATTTCACTGACTTTCTCAGACCCAAAAGCTACAATTCTTGTTGCATAAGTCCTGCTTTACCTTGTTCTTGGCCATCCAGCAGAAAAGTATGAAAACGAAGTATAAGAAGTAAAGCCATGTTGTTATGTTTAGCTGCAGGGGACTCAGGACAACAATTTCTGATATTGCCACTGAAGCGGACGACCCAATACTACTTTGGACTACTGAACTCTTTAAGAATATTTTGCTGAGTTTACACACCTATAATATTTAAATGATGGAACTTAACAAAATAAGGGGATGCAAATGAATGTCCATTTTGTATCTGTGTATTCAAAGTGGTTAGGCTAGATATATAGTTTCATTCTGTTAATGAATAGAGGGATTTGTTCTAATGGTGTTTGTAAATAGGATATCATGTCTGCATCTTGTACAGCAATTAACCACTAGGAAGAATGTATGTAATGTGTTAATTATTGAAATTATACTACCAATTTTGTTTGAAACTGTCTCAATGCTATTTGTTTCTCAATAAAATTATGAAAAAAAAAACACTGAAAAAATATGTACTGATATTCTTACCCAAGAGAGATTATGTGGTTAAGGCAGTTACAGTTTTGTATTTGCAAAACTATACTTAGGAAGACTAATAATGGACAGTGAGATTAAGCAGTTGACAAATTTTTGTATCTAATGGGTTTGCTTTTACGCCCTAGGAACAAACTTAATGATGATATAGTTAAACAGACATTAGAATGGGAATGTTTGATCATCTCCTCTTTTGTACCTAGTCTTCTAAGCAGACTAATTCATTACCCACATTACCTGTTGTCCCCTCTCTCAACCAGAGAGAAAGAGAGAGGATGCCCTCAAAGATCTGGATCTAGAAAAGCTTACCGCATCTGGATCTACCAGCTTTGAATTTGTCCATTTGGTTTGGCTTGGATCTGGCTGCTATGCTTTGCTTTTTCCTGCTGCAGCATGTCGAATTGGTCCTCTGTGCCTCTCTGGTAAGATGTTCTACTCCTGGATTAGTTTGGTTGGTCTCACCCTTTGTCTCTCTGCAGGGAGTTCTGCTGCAGGGTTCCACATCAGGCCTCTCTGATGCAGGAGGTTCTGACAAGTGAGTGGAAGATCACACACACACACACACACACACACACACACACACACACACACACGTGCTGGGTCTGGGCACCATCTAGAGTAGAATGCTGTGGGCATGGAAGGTCCTATACATACACCAAACCTGGGAACTGGTTAGAGTTGAAACATATGCCAGTCCTGGGCACCTATTGGAGCAGAATCTGGCAGGCATGGATTTTCCCACCTAAATATGGAAAATATAAAATATTGTAAGTAGTAAAATAAAGGAGACAACTCATCTCTAAGAACAGAAATATAATTTCTATTGATGTTATTTCTATTATTGTTTACACTGATTGGTGAGCCAAAACCTGCTCATTGCATAGCAATTATTAGCAGAAAATGTCAAATGCTAAGTCAAGGAAGGGTTTTTTTATATGAGTGTAAGTAAAATCACTTGTTAATCATTCATTTATGTAGTCAATAATATTTTGTTTAAATTTATTTAACATTTTAAAATTATTTTAATTTTATAGTTATTTAAACTTTACAATAAAACTTACTGTAAATTATGTGGAAAGCACTTATTCTGTCAATGCCACAAATGAAATCTAAAGTCTTCATGCCTCTTGTACTCAGTATCAGCTTTTAAGTAGTACAGTTTGTATGTGTATCTGAACTTTACCCTAAAATCTTCTCTTGATTATCTGTATGATTACAAGATTCTTTTAAATTCATTGTGGTAGTTTAGAAATTGAACTCTCATTGCAGAAATAGGTGGCTTATTCAGTTCTTATTTTACTGCGGTAAAAAAAATAATTATAGGGGCAAGACACTACAGAATATTACAGCTAACCCATCATAATTTAAAAATGCAGCATTCAACTTATAAAATATAATTAAAAGAATTTTTCACTGATTTGAATTTTTACTATTAAAGTAATATAGGACTTAGTGAGACAATTACCATTTTCTATTTTTTATTGTCTTTCATAAATGTTGGTATATGTGGTGACACACATCTTGAGATAAAATCAATAAGAAACTTATGAAATCATTTATTTTATGATTATATTTCAGAGAGATTAATTGCAGATTTAAAAGAAACTTGTATTGAAACATGGTGTCTCCTCTACTTGTAAACACATAATTAAATACTGATAGATACAATATAATGAAAATGAAAACCTAGTAATGAAAAAGAAAACCTACCTGCTAATGATAATTTTTCTTTTCACTACCTGAAGAATTTTGGAAAATAGCATCAACATTTTCTGTATTTATCTTTTTTTTAACATAAAATGCAATATCTCTATGTAATCTGGTGACATCAATCTCAATAGATCGCATAATTTACCATTGTGGGTTGTTGCCTAGGTAAATGGTGTCGCTAGAGCTGTCCAACGAACAGTAAAATTATTAACATCATATCCACAATACCCAATGATCTGGTCCTCGGCTTTCTGAGATGAGTTGCTTAACCTACTGCATAGTATGATTATTAATAAAGAGTAGATGGCATAATGATACAAATGTACCACAGCTTGTAGCACAATATTAATTCAAAGAAGTGTTTTTTCTATAATTGCAAGAAAAATCACTTCTTCATCATTTAGTTCTGTAGAGTTTCAGTCAAAAAGAAGTCATAATATATGATGGTGACAATAGCATAAAATAAAATAATGATTTACTGAGTACAAATTTAGATAGTGTCTCTCTTTATTAGCCAAACTATGAAAGGTAATTGATATTATTGCAGAGTTTAATAAATTAATTGAGGCTCAAAGAACTTATCTAATTCATTTCATAACTTATAATATATTTTTTTATCTTGTACAATTTCTTTTTTTTCTTTTCAAAGTTTTATTGATAAACATATAGCAATGAGACAGTTTCAAATCAAATCAAAAGTACAGTTTGA
>NW_004524726.1:2223522-2241145 GCF_000260255.1 Octodon degus
CCAATCTGAGGTCTTCTATATCTTTCTGCAGCTGTTTTATTTCAGAAGCTGTTGATTCATTGCTTTCAGCTGTGTGTTTTCCAATTTTTTCCATGTTAGGTCCTCTGCACTTGTTACGGGTGGGCTTGGGTTCTGAGGTTGCATTTTGTTCCTTCTCATCATTTTGTGTAGCACTGTCCTCTGCCCTTTGTTGTAGATCTTTGCTGTAGTTATAGCCTTCACAGGTACTGAAGTTAAGGTGGAGCTCTACAGAGTTTGGACTTATCCAGCTGAGTCTGGCTTAGGTCTGGTTGCTGTGCTAGGCTCCTTCCCGCTGTGGACCAGGGTTAGGACTGGGTGTGGGCGTTCCCGGAACTTGGCAGAAATTCCTACTGAGCGGGAGGGGTGTGGGAGGTACAGTGGAGGGGTAGGGGGCAGCCGGAGGGGGTGGGAGAGTGACAGGCCCTTGCTGCACCTGGGCTGGGACTGGTCCCGCTGGCACAGGTTAGCAGGAAGCTCTCTACACACTCACCGAACCTGGGCTAGGACTGGGTCTGGTAGTTCCGGGAAGTCGGCAGAAAATCCTACTGGGCAGGAAGGTGGGGGGAGGTACGTCGGAATGGTGCGGGGCGACCCAAGGGGGTGGGAGAGGGTCCGGCCCACGCTGTGCCTGGGCTGATACTGATCCCACTGGTGCAGGGTAGCAGGAAGCTCTCTACACACTCACCGGACCTGGGCTAGGACTGGGTCTGGGGGCTCCGGGAACTCAGCAGAAAATCCTACTCGGTGGGTGGGGTGGGGGAGGCACTGCGGAGTGGTGGGGGGCCGCCCAAGGGGCTGGGAGAGGGTCCAGCCCACACTGCGCCTGGGCTGGGACTGGACCCTCTGGCACAGGGTAGCAGGAAGCTCTCCGTACACTCACCGGACCTGGGCTAGGACTGGGTCTGGGGGCTCCAGGAACTCAGCAGAAAATCCTACTTGGCAGAAAATCCTACTCGGCAGAAAATCCTACTCGGCGGGCGGGGTGGGGAAGGCACTGCCTCTTGTACAATTTCATTAACAAAATCTATCAAGTAGAGCACGTTTATCTATCAAAACCATCTCCAAAACTCCACATCTCTGCACTCACCTTCTGCTATGTTAATTTCTTTATCATAGAGGAAGTGCTCTAATACTTGCTAAAAAATGTTCTCTAATGTATGCTTTTAGGGGCTGGGGAGATAGCTCAGTAGAATAAGCATCTGCCTGGCAAGTCCTTGCAGGACCCTGGCAGGGTCCTGAGTTCAATCCCCTGTACCACAAAAAAATTTAAAAAAGCACCATCCATATCTGCTTTTAGTGTACCGCCAGCTTCTCAAGAGTATGGTTGACCTTTTACTCCTTGATTATATTTTAACCTTTTTTCTATTCATTTCTTTTCCATTCACCATTGACAATTATGATTGAATATAATCAAAATCTAAAAATCTCCTGTTTTTTCCTTAGATATCTCTTACTTATTAAGATATTCAACTTTAGTTTATAAGTGAAAACTTGGAAAAAATTGTCTTTGTACTTGGCTTTCTTTTCCTCATCCTTAATGTTTTCTTTATCAATATGTTCTGACACAAATTTTACTCTTATTGGTTGATTCTACTCTGACAGTATGCAAAACAATGTAAAATTCTGGACTATTCTGACTTTTACCTTTGCACTACTAAGGAATTAAAAATATTAGCATCCTTAGAATACTGTTTCACTTCTCTGTGGAACCACAATTACTTAAGCTTATCTAAAGCGATCTAATATAACTTTCTTCTTAATCTACAATTTAAATATTGAATTTCCATGCCCTATGTCACTTAATTAGACTATACTCTCTGTTCTTTCTAACTCAATTATCAAATACATAGAATTATAATAATAGAATTGTGATTTTTAGTACATTTTTCTAGTGAAATATGGCTTCTGTTCTTAGGTTCAAAGCTTCTATGCACTAGCGATACATTGATGTCATCCAACTGTTGCAAATAACTTACTTTGATTGTTTTCTCTCCTGACTATATCTTTTTTCCTTCCCTCCTGCAGTACTGCATCATTACCCTCTCTCCACTCTGATCATGCCACTCAGACTTTGCACAATTGGTTCTCTTTTCTTGAAACTATAAATTCTCAGCTCACCTATATCTGGGTCTTTCTTAAATTTCTGTTATCACTTCAAGCATTTTCTTCCACAAAAAAACTTCCTAAGGATCCAGTCTTGAGCTCACTTCTGTTGTTTTGACTCAGAAATCTATTCACTTTTTTCATTGCAAAATAAAATTAAAGCTCCTAAATTCATTTGTTTCAAAATTAGCTACATTTGCAAAAGAGTACTATGTTTCTTGAGAAAAAAAACCATAAACTCTAGATTATTATTATCTATATAGTGTCTGGTTTGAAATCATAAATATATTAATAAATAGAATTTCTTTTCCATATTTTCTGAATAAAGAATTTTTAGCGTCCTACTCTGGTAGATTACTTTCAAACCACTAAGCAATTAGCTACAACAACAATTGAGACTTTTGACATTGACCTTAATGAAAACAAAATTTTAAAGCTATCACAGATACAACTCTGACATGAAATTAGCTTTGTGATAGTCTGGACTTACTGATTAAAATTTTAGTTTTCATGATATCAAAATGAATCAGAAGCTGGAGGGCATTTTATACCCAAGTAATCTGTAGATATACTTAAAAAAAGCAAAGTATCACTTTTCCTCTTTTGTTGTAAAATTTAATGAGAAATTATCCATCCCACGAATATCAACTCTTACTTTCCATAGGTTTTCTTTATCTAGGTATTTACAACCCTTGATATATTCATGTATTGAAATAGTTAAAGCTCCAGTCATTGAGCAGAGAACCACACACTGGTACTGGTTTGTGGTCCAAACAGCAGGAGGTGAGTGAGAAGTGATTGAAGCTTCCTCTTGTATTTGCAGCTGCTCTCCACCACACCACCATCTGAGCCCTGCCACTTGTCAAATCCTATCCTCTGAAGAGCATGATCACTGCTGTAATCTAGGTCACGCACTGTAAGAGGATGTGGTGCTGGTTATCTGAAGTGGAGCTAAAGGGTGATGCTAAGAGTGAGCGCTGCTGTACATAGTGACCAACATTGACAGAGAAGTTTGATTGCTCAGAGATCATAATAAAACACTTTCTTAAGCATTCATGTCAAAGCCCTATCATTGAGTGACATGTGTGAATTAGGCTTCCTTTGGTGGCAGGCTCTATAGTGAAGAGCCAGCTGAGGCAGTTTAATGGTATCCATGAATGTGTTGGTAGGCTTGAAGTCAGAATCCAACATTTCTTTTTGTCCTTCTGTGACTTGCACATTATTTTGTCGATAATTTACATCTGTATCTTTTACCCACGTTGTGCACTTTTTTCTCAGTGAAAGTTAGGTAAACACACAAATCAGTGCTACACAAAATGGATAAAACACAAATATCACTTTTCGTTGAAAAAGTAAAGGCAGCTAAAGATGAAAAAGCAGGAGACTCTAAGTACTGAAAAGAAAGCTCCATTTAAATGAAAATAGAGTCTTGTTTGAATTACATTTTAATTGCAACAGCTGACTCACATGATCCAAGCCCATGTTGTACAATAAGTGGCAATCAGTTATACAAAGAACCCAGGAAAGATTTAAAATTGTTTTGCCATACGGAGATCAAGCACCTTGAATTTAAAGACAAGTCTTGAGACATTTTCAAAAGAAAAAAGTGAACTCAAAGAACAGAAGCAATTATCAGAGGCCACAATTTAATCAAATTTGCATGATGGAGGGCCTTATTCTTAATGGCTAAAGTCACTGTTAAATAAATAAAGCTTTTAGTGTTGATGAAGAGTTGATCCTGCCTGCTGCTAAAATATTTGTCTTGAATGTTTGAAAGAATTTTCAGTTCAAAAGGTGCCACATATTCCTCTTTCAGCTAGCTGTATAAATAAAGGCTTGATAAAATATTGAGGCACACTTGTTAGAGAGGATTAATGGATCACAATGGAGCACAATCCAGGTTCACAAATCTACCCCTGTTGTCAACAAGGCAATGATTTTTAATAAAATATATTTTTCAGAAAAGTGTCTAGGAGGATAAGTTTGTGAACACTTTAGTTGCCAAATAAAGCTACAACCCAGAGTTATTCAAGTCTTTAAGTAAGTACATATTAGGAATCCTACTTGGTCATCTGTGTCAGGCATGCATCAATGCAGTGGCTACTTGATGCATGTGGCTTCACTGCTTTTGCCAAAAAGGTGTCTTCTGAATACTAACACGCACATTGTGTCCTATATAGGGAAATGCTGGCTAGACTGAAAATGTGACCAGAGCGTAACATTTTGCAGGATGTAAATAAAATTATCAATCAGACTGAAGCACATATCCTTTGCTTTCTTTTGTTCATGTGTCTCTGGAGATGGACACAATAACACATCTTTACCTACCCACAGAGGTCAGCTTGTTTTCCAGAGATACATTTTGGCCAGCATTTTTGAGTTGTGAGAACCACTCCTGAGATCTTATTTAGAAAAATATCATTGCTGGCCACAGTTTCAATAACGCAGAATAGGCCACAAAATTTGTACATTTGTGTGACACATTCAAGTTGCTCACTGAACTCTAATTGTCACTCAGGATATCAATGATTTTGTTTAACTTAATAGTTACATAAAGAGGCTGTATTCAAAGCCAAACCAGAACAATGAGAGTAAAAGTGAATGCTGGGATTACTGACATATTTGAAACATAAGCAGACTTTGAAAGATACAGAACTTTTTCCCCATTGGTGCATGATCACCAATCTCAGCTTTCAGGAGAATTGAAGCTTTACTTTGCAAAAGCAAGAGAGCTCTAAACTCAGAAGGAATGGACCCACCATACACCTGTGATAAAGTCAGGAATGTTGATACAGTAATAGAAGAGGCTTGATTGTTTAAAATCATAAATGACAGTAGTTGTTTTTGAGACAATTTCAAATCACTATGTCTTCTAGGTCAAAGTAAAATTAAAATCTTGAAATTCTCAAAAGCTCAGTGAAAACCATGCTTTAATTTCTCATCTGCTCTCTTTGTGAAGCACTGCTTTTTGTGGCATCCGCAATCAAAATGAGTTCATGGAGAAGACAGGATGCACATAGCTCATCACCTACAAATAGGACTGTTTGTAGGAAAAGACATTTGAGGGTCCACTGGTGCTGCAATATGGGGAGTTCTGTGTTAATTTTATTATACATTATAATGTAAGAATGACAAAAAGCATTACTTTTATTGCAAAAGTAGAGTGTACAATAAAGTGTACAATAAAAGTAATGTTTTTTGTCACTCTGAAGTCATTCCTCCCACACTCTGGTATGGGAAATACTGTCTTCTATGAAACCAGCCCACAGTAACTAAAGAGATGAGAACACAGATCACACACAATTTTCTAACCATTTAGGATATACAGACTGTGGACAGATATGGAAATATAGTCATATAAATTTTTAATTGAATGACTTAAGTGAAGGTGTTAAAAGTATAAAATAACCATTACAAGACAATACAATAATGTGAAAGTCAATGCTAGCAGAGGACATTATGGACTGCCATGAAAGAACTTTGGATAAGTTCGATCTATGAAAAAATATTTCTTTGACTCATGAAGCAACAACTCAAACTCTGAGAGCCTAGCGTCTATATACATTGCTTGTTTCCAGCATGCTCAGGATGAGCTCTGAATCCACTTCAGTCATCTAAACCAACATACCAAAAAATAATAAAGCTAACTCTTCTATTTTATTCCCATGATCATCCGATCAAAGACTGAAAAAATTCTTCTATAAAACAGTCAGCCACAAAGTACACATATTCTTTAGTTTGCATTGAGTTAATTCAAGTAACCATATTGTTACTTAATGTCATTTTCCTTATAACAATTAATTATTTCATTACAAATGAAAATGAAATAGTAACATAAAAATTGTTTTTCTCTTTCTATGAAGAAGCAGAGTAATTACTACAGAATGTGAAAGGAGAGATGACTGAATATTTTTAATGATAACTGCTAAATATCAATTTCTATTTGACTGGTCTTTTATTCATGGAAAAACAGTAAATTTACTGAGGAATTAGAAATTAAATTTTTCTGACCTCAAATAACATCCTTAAGTCTTGTTGTTTAAAGAGGATTTAAAGACCAAAGTTAGACTTTGTGAGTGTAACTTTAGGTGTTACTCATTAAAGAGTGTTCTTTTGGAAGATAGATTGGGTTCACATGTAGTGAAACCACATTTAGAGATAAAGTACATCTTAATTATCTATTGATTTAATTAATATCCTGCCAGAACACAATTTTGATTCTTAATCTTTAGAAATATATTAATATGATAATAAAATAATTAATTGCTTAAGTTCAAAGTTTAAAAGTGAGAAATTAATATATGAAATTAAATCATCAGTTTCAAAATTCATATATAATATATATAATTATAATATATATACATATATATAATTATATATAGTGATTCTGACTTGCTTTTATTCATTTATGGAATTTCAACAGAAATTGGTAAGTGTTCCTATTATTATAAATCCAACATATATTCACATATTTACTTTGATGTTTATAAATTATCAAAAAACAGACAGTAAGTACTGGCTTAAAAATCAAGAGAATTTTCATGAAAAAGATAAATTACAGTATGATTCTGATTTTAAGACATAAGTCTACATAACACATATTTCCATTTTTAGAAAGGAACCCATATGGGAATGAGGAGTTGATTTATGCATAAAGGAGTGTACTTGCAGATAAGGTAGTTTTACCTGCGAGGACAAGTGAAAAGCTCTGAGCCACAACAAGTGCTTCTGCAGAAAGGATTGGAAGCTTGATATGAGGCAAGCACCAACGCCTAGATCAGTCTCGCCTCTCAGCATGGATTTTCAAGTGGAGTTACAAGTGTCTGGTTTTCCATTAATGTCCTTAAGGCCAAAAAACTTTACCTTATTTACATATTACCTTACTTTCATTTAATTAAAGTAGTGTAATTCAAACTGCTCACCTTTTTTGCTTGTTTTTTGGCAAAGTGAAGACGCTTTGTTCTTTCCTTCTTTGCCTAAAGGTGACCTGCTTATGAGTCACTACTTACTGGAACTTGTGAAAAATTACTGAAATAATGTTTGATTGCATTTCAACTGAAGTAATGACTTTTCTTAATATCATAGGCATTTGTATAAAATAGAATCTGAACTGCTATCCCTTTCTGTTGTTAAATGGTGGCAACAGAGTTTACATACTGACTCCAGAATGTAATGCTCCTAAAAGTTTTTATATTCACGTGAATAAACATGAACAGAAATCTCAGGATAATGCAATGAATTATACTGATGAATAAATTGTGTTTACTCCAAAGTGCACGCAATATGCTGACATACACATCAGGAAATATCAATTGTATAGAATATTTATTTTGTGCAAAAAAAAGTGTAGGGTCTTCCATGAGAAAATGATCTTTGAGTGAAGATAGGAGGCCCCAAAGAAAAGTTTATAAAATAGTGTTTTTAATTAAACTGAACAATATAAGATGTTGTTTCTTTTATCTGTATGCCATTGAGGTTTCATTGAATTTGAGGTTATCATTTAAGAAGATGTATCTCCAACTATGTGACATGAGTAATTGATTTTATTATAAGTTGATAAAGCATACTGGAGAAAAGAGTTTCTTGTCTAAGAGTTATGAAATATAATCTAAACTATATTACTCAACATTTAGCTCAATGTATTAGCCAAGAGAATTTCACTTACCTCATTAACTTAACACTTAAATAGTAACTAAAGAATTATAACATCTTGGCTCTCTTATAATATAGAAATATAAGAGGTTTAAAAAAATCACCCAAAAGATACAAGTTTTAAAACTTCTTGTACATCTTATGTTATTTGTAAAAAATAAGGGTCCATTAAATACAAAATGAAGCCAAAATGGAAACATTTGACATATAATATGATTAACTAAAAAGAAACTCACTTTCATGAAACTAGGGTATATTGAATTTTTAATGACCTCTTTTGAAAAAAAAATTGTAAATTTTACAAATTTATAGGTTAGAACAACTCATTAGCCCTAAAGACACTTTCACAGGCTATGGTGATACTTGTCAGTAATCCCAGGACTCAGGAGGCAGGAGATTCGAAGTGAGTTTGAGACCACCCTGGGCTACATAGTAAGACCCTGTCTCAAAAAGAAATGGTCCAGATAGTTTTAAAATTTGAAGTTCCTCAGTGCATCTGCCTCATAGATGCTTGCTTAACTTTGCCAAATCACAGCAGATGTTAGTCTTATCTCCTGAGAAGAAGGTTTGGCTGGTTTATTTAATCCCTGGATTGCCAACCAGTTGAATATTGTAGTGCAGCTACCCCTTTATTCAGTTGGCAGATAGCTGCAGAAAAGGTGCCACACACATATGCACACACTTAATTCCTAGGCTGCCAAGCATTTGTAGCGTACTCTCTAGTGAACTCAGCTGGAATATGCTCTGAATATTTTTTGTTCTATTTTGCTCCTCTAATTGGAGACCTATAGCTCAATGGAACATTTGAAACCAGTCAGAAATATGACTTTCCTCTCCTATCAGTCTAATGTGCACTTAGGATTTCTAAATACCCAAGGACAATTGTAGCAATGATTGGAAGATGAGGGATTCTTATGTGGTTTAAATCCTTGAATTTTTTTACTAGTTATGTAAAGAATTCATTTGATAAAATAGTTTTAAAAGAGATAGGTATCAGACTTAATGCAAAGGAGGGAAAGAATTGAGGAAAAATTACTAGTGGCCATATTAGAAAGAGAGAGATAGAGACACTGTACTTTTGAAACAAATCAATTTTCTCCTATTAGTATAGACTAAAACTAAACTCATGGTAACTAGAAAATTAATGTTCCTTTGATATTTGTTGAGACATTTTTTTTTCCTTGAAGATGGGGATAACTTAAACAGGGGTTGGAACTACCTATCAAGGATGCTTGATCAAGTTCAACACTTGGAAACATGCAGGGAGTAGGTTATTGCTAGTAGCCGGACTGAATAATGGTATGATTTGTCATCAGTAGCAGGCCTAGATAACAATAGGAGCCCTGAGATAGCCAGGGTTATAATGTCATGAGTCATAGGTACTGCTGGCCAGGTAGGGGGTTTAGAGGAGTCTCTGGTCAGGATGGAAGCAATCAAAGTCCTTCACTAGCTTCTTAGAAATAATAGTAATATCTCACAGAGTTAAAATTCAGGAAATATAAGATCAAGTCATTGATATTTAATTGTCTGGTGAAGTTCTGCTCCCTGGTACATAGATGGCACATTCTGCCTCTGATGGAACTCATCACTGAGCTGTTCAAAGCCTCAGAATAAAAAAGGGTTGTACATATAGCTCACTTCAAAATCCTGAATTACATCCCACATATGATAAAAATAAGCAAGCAAACAAAATCATCCACCTTGTTTCCCTACGATCTTGGGTTGTTTCTTGAGCTGTCTAACATTGGATTTCTACTAGTTTATTAAAAGGATTGTTCTTTGTAAAATTTATCTCACTTTTCATATATATTTTGTTATGGTTTACATCTACAAGTTTCCCCAAGAGGATCATGAGTTCAGAAATTCAGGAATGAATTTAGAGGATCAAAAGAAATATTAAATATGTGTGTTTATCAAATATATTTAAAATTTGGGACATGCTAGAAAAGAAAAAAAAAAAAGTCCAGTCAAATAACTCAGCAGATTAAAGTGCCCGCAGGCAGAGGAGCAGGGGCCACGAGCTAGATTCCCAGGCCTGCAGTGCCAGCCCCGCCCCCGGGGTGCGCTGAGATGGCAATTGAGACTTGGCAACGTGGCATACACTTGTAATCTCAGCTCTTGGGAGGCTATAAAGAGGCAGATTACTATAAATCTAATCTAGTAGTGAGACCCTGATCACTCTGTAGAACCTTTCGTAAAATTAAAAAAAAAAAAAGTGGAAATCACACGTTGGACAAGTGTCTGGAATAAGAATATCTGAAGATGTTTCATGAGTCAACCACAACAAAAAAAGAAAAATGCTTGCATACACATGTAAAAATGGTCCAAAGACTTAAATAGGCTCTTAAATATTCATAAATGAAAAAGTATAAAGCATTGATTATTACAAAAGTTAAAATTCAAATCAAAATGTTATATTACTATATACCCTTTAGAATTCTAAATATTAAAATACCAAACATTAAGAAATACATGAAACAATTGTATCTCAGGTTTTAATAGATTTTAATTCAGTATTTCCGCTTTTGAAAGCATGCTGCTTATTGATTATAAACTGAAATAAACTCTATACCCTGGCTTATTGATATATGTGCATGCATTTATTAAAATAAACTAACCATTTTGCTCATAATAGCCAACAATGGAAATAGCCAACTTTTCTCCCATAGGAAAACAAATAGGCAAACCTTGGTCAAAATGATGAACCTGAGTGATTTAAAAAAAAAAAAAAAAACACAAAATGACTAAAATATGGTACAATGCAAACATTTTTTTCAAATATGTTCCTAAGCTAAGAAGCCATATACTAAAGAGAATATTGTATTATTCTGTGTCCATAAAATTTTGGAGCACATAAAAGACAAATAGATTAATAATAAATAGAAAATGAAGAGATGTCAATGTAGTAGTGATGTATTGATGAATGGATGATGAAGAACTATGGGCTAGATGGATGTCCCGAAGGTAGTTCCCTCTGAAGGCATTTTACCTGGATATTTGCAATTATTTGCCTTTATTAGTTATAGACTGAGGAAAAGCAGGTGAATTGATTTATCAAAATCATAAGTTAATATTTGTACATTATCAGTGGAATAATACTGATTTTTGTCCCCAATCCCTGATTGTTAATGAGGGCAAAAATTATTGAGCTTATTGAACAAATAAAAGACAGTAATGAAGAAGTACAATGTTTTGACTAATTCTAAGTTTGATTTTAGATAGAGATTATTATCTTTCTCATAAATAAAATCCTATAGGCTTTATGGATATATAGTAACAATTCTGTTTTGAACAAAGTGAATTAAAAATTGTACTGAACATTCTGGCAGAAGTATCCAGTAAACACTGCTTAAAAAATATGAAACACTTAAAATCTTATCTCCTACTTATACAGTAATATGCGTGCATATACACATTGGGGTTACATGTCTACAATCTGAAAAGTCAGCATTAATACATGCAGTCTGGTTAAATGTGGTGATGTAATTTAAAAACCTTGATAAGCATCATGCATCACTTAACACAATAGTAATCTATTCCTTTGTACAGAATTTATAATCTTACTTAGTGGTTTAAAAGTTCAGAAAATAAAATATTTATTCTATATAATGAGAAGAATATTAATTTTAACCACAATGGCTTTAAAGTATGAGGTTATTTAAACTGTAGATGAATTTTTAATTACTATTTGAGTTGTCTAAGGAATAATTTAGTTGAAAAATTACATATTTATGAATTCAGATTCGTGTCATTTTTTATTCAAGAAATTTGATTTCTGTTATTTTAAAAATCCACCATTAGCATCACACAGCTTGATCTATTTTTGTAATTATAGTATCAATGGAAATTTTCTGGAAAAGTGTTTAAATGTTATTTTCACATGTAGAAATTTCAGTTTCCCTTTATTTCATAGAATCTGTTATAGTATAAACATACTAGAAATTCAGTTCTATGTTGCCTGGGTTTTGCAATAAATTTACACTTTATTTAAAATCTCTGGAGGCCAAAAATAAATATTCAGTACAGCCATTTTATTTACCTCTGGGCAAAAGTAGTTTGCAAAACAAGGCTTTCCTTGTCGAATATTGATGTAACTGAAGAGCTTTGTTGTTTTACCTGTCTCTAGGGAATACTATCTATAGGTGAAAAGAAAAGATAAAAACGCTGAATAGCACCCAAAAAGTGACATAATGAGAACAAAACTTTACAAGAAAAAATGAGTAGCTGTGTGCAGAAATACAGATTGAAAAGAACTTTCCCAGATACTCTAGAGTAAACATTTCTTTCTACAATGAAACTCATTTATAAAACGTTCTATCAATCCCCTCACAAAACTAAACAGAATTTTTCCCACACGATGCAGCAATTATTTTCCTTGGTGTATATTCAAAAGTGTTGAACATTTAGGTCCATATAAAGTCCTGCACATGAAAGCTTACAACAGCTTTAATATAACTGTCCAAACTTGGAAGGACAGTATGTATTTGAGAAGTTAAAGGTTAAATATACTATGGTGCACCCAACCAATGGAATAATATTAATCATCATAAAGAAATGAGCTATGAAGCCATGAAAGACAGCAAAATCTTACATGCATATATTAGGCGTAATATCCAATTTGAAATGGCTAAATGTCATAAGATTCCAATTATGTGACATCAGAGTAACTTCAGAATTCTAGAGACAGGTGTTTTCTTCTAGGGTGTGAAAATTAAATGAAACACAGAGGCTATTTGTAGCAGTGAATATGCTCTATAAACTACATTGGTAGTAACATGACATTGCACATTTTTTCAAACCTATAGAATATGTGCTGCCTAATTTAATAGCCTGTAAATGAAATTATGGCTAAAAGTCAATTCACTTCTTGTAGCAAATGAATCTCTCTGGGGAATGCTCATGGGGGATCTTCTAATGCGAGGGTAATACACATAAGACCAATCTTCAAACCTTCATGCTCAGTTTTGACATAAATTCAAAACTGTTCTAAGAATGAAGTCTATTCAGAACAAACAAAATAGGAAGCAAAACTCATATCCCTCAATGGATGAATATGCACCTTGGATTTTGAGGAATTAATTAGGTAATGAGAGTGGATCTCTTGCAATGGGATTAGTGTCTTTATGTGAAACATAAGCAGTTACACAAGAATTGAAGGAAAAGCAAGTCATCAAGTCAATAATTGGGCCTTTCCCAGACACCGGTCCTACCAGCACCTTCACCTTTCAGATGTCCCGCTTTCAACAACTGTCAAAAATAAATATATGGTGTTTAAGTCTCTTAATCTATTATAATTGTTATAGCATCCCAAAATGATTGGGAAGATATAATTTAATATTTTAAAATGTCATAATTTTATAGAGAATTGAATTGGAAAACAACTAGGCCATATCTAAAGATAAAAATGAATCGTAGAGAAAAATCATTGCCTCTGTTTTTCTTTTTCTTATAAAATCACCTATAGTTAATACAATGCTTGAATGTCATTTTTTTTTTTTTTTTTTTCCGGAACCGGGGATTGAACTCAGGCCATTGCGCTTGCCAGGGAAGCACTTTTTCCACTGAACCACCTCCGAGGCCCTGTCATAATATTTTAAATTGTTTTTTTTAAATGCTTTTTACTGTTGACATACTGTGGATAGCCAAGAATTTTACATTAGAAGATTTTATACTATTTAAAAATAAAATTATAACAGAAAAACCAGAATTTTATGAAAGCTGAGATTGCTTATAATTTCTAACATAAAAATGATTCCAGGACCAGCAATGAAGCTCTGTGGCGCAAGTACCTGCCTGGAAAACACAAACTCTTGAGTTCAATTTCCAATAACAAGGAAAAAAAATCTAGAAGTTTGAGAAGTTGATGACATTATTAGGTGAGTATAAAATTTTGAAGAAAATCACATTCCAGTCACTATCTGTGCTATGAAATAGTAACTTAAAATTGTATTCAATATTGATGAAACTATGTAGTCTAGAACAATTTTATTTTCCCAACTGATTTCATGTGAACAGCCTATGAAACAAGACTACTGCATCAAAAGTAAATGTATAAAAAAAAAAAAAAAAAAAAAAAAAAAAAAAAAAAAAGTAAATGTATAGATTTTAAAAATCATATTGCTGATGGCCTCGAACAAATAAGTTAAATTTGAAATCCAAAAATCTTGACCAATAAATATCACTCTATTTTCCCTTTCCCTCTCTTTTTAGTGACAAGAAAAAGACAGAAACAATCTAACCATATATCAGTACAGAGTGCTGAATTTTTACACTCTTAATCATGTCTTTAAAAAGCCAAATCAATCAGCAATTTATTATAAAGAAGGATTTAAAGACATGATTACTCTTAAAAAAATCCACAGAGGGCCTTTGATTTGTTGTGTACAGGGCTTCTACTATGGTATTAAAACTTTTCTCATTAATAATATCAAGAGGATAGTTATTGGGCTAGCGAGAATGCTCTATGGACTACAGTGCCTGTTTAGGCAAGCTTGTGCAAGTGCAAAGACCATGGTTCGATCCCCAGCAACACATACCACGCTGGCCCCACCCACCGGACAGGTTGAGCAAGCCAGAGTTCTGGTGTAGCTGGAGAGGTTAAAAGCACAAGGATCACCATGAGTCCGAGCTTAGTAGTGGGACTCTGCAGCAACCAAATACATTAAAAATATATAAAATTTTTTAAAGTAATTAATAAATATTTTGAGCCTGTGGTCTTATGAAAACAATATTTGAGAAATGGCATTATTTACTTATAAAAATTTAACACAATGATTATATGTCTTCCCATATAGGACTTGGCTGGCTTTGTTTTATGATATAATTATAGAAGTGCATGGGGGCCAATATTTATTTAAGAACTATCCCATGATTTTTTGCACCTTAAACAATCACCATCTGAGAGGTCATCAAAATAAATAATTTTTTTCTTAAATAAAAACAAAGATCAAAAATAAGTAGTACTTACTATTTGATCAAATATATTAATGTCTGTTTCTTACCCTAAGTCCTTAGTGAGGTCTCATGGAGCAGTACATTGAGGCACTGTGAAGTTTGAAATCTCTAAATTGATTGACCATTTACTTTACCTATGCCTGGTTTTGTCTAGTTTAATTTTGTCAAATAAAAAAATAGATGGATAAAACCTCAAGCCAACATTTTTACACTATGGTCTAGATTCTTTACTTCTGTATTTTCTCTAGGTCATCTTACCATTTATGCAATGGACATTAAGGTACTGACATCTGTTTTCATCTCACTGTCTTTATAAACCTTTGATTTTATAGCACTATGATTTTTAATCAAAACCATAATTTTAAACTATCATTATGACGTTGGGCAAAAGCAGTATTAATTTATTTATGTATCTTTCACTTGGTTTCTTCATACTTCATAAGAATCAACTGAATTTTCATAGAATTCTTCATAAAATATAATGTCTGCACAGTGCCCTTTTTTCATCGTCTTCTATATTTACCTCTAGCTCTGAGATAATCAAACAGTACATGTGTGAATATTATGCCATCATTGTTAATTCTGTTTTCTCTCAATAAATTATTAAGTGGAACAATCTTTCATGAGACAGTTCTAAGTATAGTATCTGATTAAATGATATACACCTTAATATTTTGTTCAATAATGAAAATGCTATTTTAATCACTGTTATCTGCACAAGATGCATGTTTCCTATTCTGCAAGCTGCATTTGCATAAAAAACTTCAAAATTATGTATGAATTATTTTGGAAAGTAATTTTAATATTACAGTTATAACTTTTTTTCCAGAAACCTATTTTTAACACTTAATTTTATCAATGCTCCTAACACTTAATTTTATCAATGTAATCTGGATATGTTACTGGCTAGAAATCAAAAGGACAAAGTTAAGAGAAGCAAGTCTTCTCTTAAAAGGGGAAAACTCCTGCATAAAAAAATAAAAAGCAAGAGGGCAGGAAGTCTACAGAGAAAAACAGATGTAAATCAGACTGCAAATTGTCCTCAGAAGGTTTTGAAATGACGATGGCAATTGTGAATCAGATCTTACTACGAATGAGGATCTCAGCCACTAGTGAGTTTCAGAAAAGGAAGATAACACTTCTTTTTATCCAAGAGCAAAATCAGTGTCATGATTTCTTGCAACCAAGCAGAAAGAAAGCTACATAATTAAAAAAAAAAATCAAAAAAGCCTTAGTGATTCATTGCCTTCAGCATCCCTGGGGTATGTTATTTTTGTACAACACGAAACAATAAATATTTATAATCTCATAACCCTAATATTGTATGAACTACAGTTTTGACTCTTACAGAACATGTCTTCCATATCTGTAGCACTTTTGTTGATATAGAGAATTGTTCACTATTTATTAAAGAGAATTTACTAAGACTTCTCCAAATATGAAGCTGTATTTGGAGAATACAACAATGTAACACCCATCTCTGACAAAACAAAACAAAAAAGGGTGATATAAATAAAGGACCTTTCTTTTAGTCTGTATGTGTGTGTGAAAAAATATATATGCATATACAAGATAGTTAGGATAGATATAAACCTACTTTCTCTTAGTTCATTAAGAGCAAAGTTTGTACTAATAATGTTTAGACAAGATATCATATCTTCATCTTGTCCTCTGAATAACTACTAGGAACACAACAATATGAAATACATTAATTATTGCAACTGTAATATTAACCTGTGTTGTAACTGTCTCATCACTATTTTATCTTTTTTGTCATTAAATGGAAAAATAGGTAACATAGCAACCATTGTTAATTAGCTGTCTCTGTTTTGAAGATCTATAACATACGTATTGTTGCATGTTACCCTGTTTTTCTCATTTTTTCAATTTGTTTTTGCTTCTGTTTTTACTCTTCAAATTAAAATTAAATTAAATTAAAAGGACAAAGAACATTTGAAATCTGAATTTCTATTAATTATCTTAGGTTTAAGCAAGACAATTTAAAACTAATTATAAATTTTGTTAATATTGACTTAATTTTATGCATTAAGTATTTGAGAAATTTTCTGTGAAATGCTTTTAAAGAACAGCAATGCCAAGTGCAGAAATCTTAGGTTATTTCTTCTAAAAGACCATCATAACTTTTACTTTGAAGTTTAAAAATGTAAACCTATGAATAATCACTTTGGTTGTCCTCCTTTGTTCAGAACATCAAAGATGAGAGGGACCTGCATTACAGGCTTTTATTATTTAATTAGATTTGAAATCAAGAAAATGTTTGGCAGCTTAGTTCTCTGTGGTCATATCTTCAAGCCTGATAGCTTTTCCTAATCACAAGGACTGGTCAGTGTTATTCCTTTCATTTCATTGCCAGTTAGTTATATTATAATTTATCTGTTATTTCTACATTCCTCTCATGAGAGAATATTTCATTGACTTGGAAAATACAGTTAGCTCTGCAAATACTTGCAAATTATTAAATACCGAATTAAGTGCTCTGGGTATAAGCATTAGAAAGGGTGTGTGTGTGTGTGTGTGTGTGTGTGTGTGTGTGTATTTAAGGAAACTGAGGGATACAATTATACTGATGAGAAAAACTAATGTATTTTATTTATTTTTATTCATATTTGTATTTTAGGACAGATGTAAAGGGTCTCACTGCATAGGTCAGACTTGTAGTGATCCTCTTGTTTACAACCTCCCAAGTGCTAGGATTACAGGCGTGCACCACCATGCTTAGTCTCAATCACAGTATCAGAGAGCCCTGAGGGTGGGACCTGCAAACCAGGCAGTCCTGGGGATCAAATTCAGAGTCCCTTCATCTGCCTAAAGAGGCACTTAAATCCATTAAGCTATTTGGACTGCCTTTGCCTTTCTAACTTTCTTTCTTTCT
>NW_004524726.1:2248315-2249702 GCF_000260255.1 Octodon degus
TGTTAAGGTTGTATAAAAACATAATAAAAACCAGATTGATCACCCAAATTCTAGCCTACTGATCATCCACTGGTCATTAATTTTTTCTTGATTGGATCAATTATCTTTTTTGTATGGGGGACTGCACTCAGTACCTTATGCTTGACAGGAGGTTCTTATACTGCTAAGCTATCTCAGTCTGATTGGATCAATATCAAGAGCTTTCATCATGATCCTAAGAAATTACTACTAGGAAATAAAACATGTAGCACACAATATCTAATTTCTCTTTTTTACATTATTATTTGTCTGAACAAGAATTACTAATTTGGTTTTTTATGTATGTGTACTTATCCGTCAAAATTCTATTCTGAGTACATTCAAGCACAAAAGATTATTCTGTCAATATTGACTTTGGAAATTAATTTCATCCTTTTAATACCTCAAAAGAGTCTTTCTAACCTTTCCTGGTTTCTAACCTTTTTAGTTGTTTGCTTTCAGATCTGTTTAAAGTCCTGTAACACCTTTTTCACTATGCTGATTGGCTAGGCTATTTTCCTCCATCTTTTTCTAGAAGACAATTATGGGGAGTAAAAATATTGATAAATAGCACACATTAATATCTTTTAGTGCCAAATTTCATTTTTCATTCAGACTTCTAGAAATGTCAAGATTTGAAGTCATCTTTACTTAGATTTCTGAGGACCCTGGAACCAGATGACTATTGACAAACCTCTGAAACTGTGAGCTAAAATAAATTTGTTTAAGTTGTTGTTGTGTAATATTCTGTCTCAGGAGGGAAATGTGACCAGTGATCTTTGCATAAAGGACTACACAGTCAGTAAATTTTCTTGAGCCTGTTTTATTGTTATGTCCTTACAGTGACTATAAATGAATATTTTATTCCTTTGAGGGTTCTGGTTTATAAACCTATTTGCTCTGCTATTTAGTAGGTAAAATTTATGCATATATACAGATGCTTATCCAGACAAACCCTCTAATTTTTACAGGATGAATATTCTCTTTGTTTTGTTCCTCCTATTTTTGAAAAGGTCTTGCTTAAAATCTTATATATTTGGAGGTCTACTCTTATTTTGTTTGGTCTATTATGATTTAATTTTTTTCCATTCAGACAGTTTTCTTTAATTAACAATGAAGACACTACAGTTCTAAGTACCAGATAGAACCAGGGGGCAAAAATGAAAATAAGCACAACACTATAATTATAATTTATAAAACTTGGAAAAGTGAAACACTTCTAAATGAAAAATATAAACCTGACCTGGGATCCATTACATATATACACAGCATGTATGTTATACACATATATACAGTAAATGTTTTGGTAGAAATACAGACCATGCGTTGGTCTCTTGTACACAGATGAACTACCATCATGAGCAGCTCC
>NW_004524726.1:2249802-2252129 GCF_000260255.1 Octodon degus
TCTCTGTCTCTCTCTTTTTTCCTTACTAATGAATTTTAGAACTGTTACAGTTTGTGTCTAGTTGCGCCCACAAAGCCTCATGCAGTGTTTGGTGCGGGCTTCTAGAGTTTGTGATTAGTTCATGATCTAATGCTGGGATTATGTGTGTGAGTGCTGCTGAGATTATGGGTGTGAATGCTACATATGCACTGAGATGGATACAATGTAAGGAGGGGAGAGAGGCTTGCTAGTTTCAAGCCATGGCTCCTCTCTTTGCTCTTTACATTTTCTGCTGCTATGAACTTCTGCCCCCTGCCATGTGCTACTCTGCCTTAGACCCAGCTAAGTTTGGACTGAAATCTCCACTAATTCCAAGCTAAATAAATATTTTTGTCCTTAATTTTGGGTGCAAGTTATTTTGTCTGAGCCACAAAAGAAAAGTAACTAAGACAAGACTTTAAGAGGCTCTAACTTATTTCTCTAATTCTTGATATTTTTCTGAAGTCTATTAAGCTTTCTCAAATTATAGTGAGACACCAAAATTATACTTAACAGAAGTAATGGATCTTAGTACAAGAAATATGCAATTGGGTAAAAAAACAAAACAACTTTCCTGAATCAACTCAATTTTTAACTCTCTAGTAGTTTGTTATACATGTAAGTAAGTCTTGACAATTACATAATGTGAATTCTGTTATATGTTTGTCTTGCTAATATCTATCTGTAATTTATTTAACAAATTCTGTGAAACTTTTATTTAACCTATGTAAACACTTAATTGTAGGTTTTCCGATTTATAGAATGACCTCTATGTGCAATTCCAAATGAAGAATTAATTGCTGTACCAGTTTGAGTTTACTAGTGAGTGAAATAAATAACACAAGATATACAAAGATAAAGAATTACAACATTGCCTCACAGTGATAGGCCACAGAGTTGGATAAGGACTCATTTGGAGGGCATCTGCATCTGAGGCTGAAGGGTCCAGTCCAAGGTCTGGGGCTTCCTGCAATGCTGTGTGAAAGTCAATGGCAGAATGTCTCTCAGTTTGTCATAGAATTCTGAAGTCTATGCAGGAAAGCTGAGGAGTTCACAGTGGAAGGCTGAAGAGTCTATGACAAAGTTTGAAGAATCTCAGGCAGAAGCTAGACAGTCCATGCTTGAAGCCAGAAGACAACCATGCAGAAAGGAAGACTGTAGCTCCTCAAAGATTCAAGAATGGGTCCTTTCTCATTTCCCTTTTGCTGTGTACAGGCTACCTGCCCTGGAGCAGGGGATCCTTTACACCCACACCGACTCTATGCCTTCCTCTTGTACAAGCTAAGGATCTTTACAAAGTGAGGATGCTGGCCCCCTGCTGAATCACTTAGTGAAACTTCAAAGCTTCTTAAATTGACACAATTAACAGCACTGTACAGTGGCAATTAAGGGCACGTCCTGTACATCCAGGATGTAACTGCTGAGTCTTAGTCAAGCCTCTAGACTCCTCAAGTAGTGTCAACATTAAAATTGTTCTTCTATGTTCACATTTGACATTTTTCATGCTTCGTATCACAGTTTTGCCACAGTTATTCCCTTAGATATCAGTTTTCTTTGCCTTACTGTGAGCCACTTGCAATTATCTCACCTTCCAACTATATTATTATTTAAAGTACAAAATAATATAAGATATTTTGGAAAATTACTTTCTTATGACTATTTTTATTTCCCTTATTTTCTACTTATATATGTAATATACATATATGTATGTTTGAATATACTTTTATATTTATTAAAGATTTGTAACTCTCCCCAATCACTTAGTGTATATTTATCATTAGCATATTTTTTATATTTATGAAGGAACTTGTTACTCTCTCCCTTAATAATTACTGTGAATGATGACATAAAAATAAAAATCACACCTTACCATCATTCACTAGTACAATAAAGCCTTTAATGGACATGCTTTGCATTCTTGCAGTACCAAACATGATGGCCAGAAGCAATATGCGATTTTGGCCTCTTTAGTCAAGTTTCATGCTGAATGTTTTCTTTCTTAGAAATATGAGGCAACATTCTGCTCATTCTTGTGGCTGTCTTACTATTGACGCCTGTGTCTTTGATGAAGTAGGCTTCAGTATGAAAAGTCAGGATATAATACATTTCTCACATGGGGTATTCAATAATTATTGATCTCATTATGTAGCATGAATCTTAATACAGCTGTATTAAAAACTCATATTTACAATGCAAAGAAAATGTAATATATTTAGGTGTAATGACCAGAACAATATAGTCAATATCCTGGACTTTGTATGCCACATATATCTTCCCTTCTCACACCAAATTTTATATGATACCACATA
>NW_004524726.1:2252229-2253296 GCF_000260255.1 Octodon degus
GATAATAATTTATTCCATGCTTCCTTATTCAAACTTCCATTAAATCAATAAATGAAGGAAATCCTGTTGTTCCAGTATCATAAGTCTCAGTCATCCTTTTATATTAGATACAATTTGAAAAGGATTTCATTCATAAATTCATATTTCTTCTGTTTCAAATCCTTCAGTCATGACTGCACATATTGTTATCTGACAGGACTTTCCTAAAGATAAGTGAGTCCTTCTTGGTTGTAAGAATAATGCTGTCTTATGATCCCATCTATTTCATGTGTTAGAAAACATGATTGGCTGATATAAATAAATGATGTAATATGTATTGTCATAGGGTGAGTGCTTAGGTTTAAAGAATTAGTAAATAATTTGTAATGAAATATTGATGATTTGTCAGTGTAAAGATATGGTGTCTGTATTGCCTAGAAATATAGAAAGATTGTTCTTCTAAGGCACACTAAGCAAAATCAGGCCAATAAATCATGTCTAATGAATATAAAGATACTCCTTCATATAATAAGCAAGAATGTGTCTGGATTAACTATGCACTATGCTCTAAACTTTTGGAAACAGTGTAATAGTAATGATGCAAATCTTTATTATGCATATTTGTTTGAAATTATATATACTAATGATAATTGTTTGTTTGTTTTCTGAGGCAAGGTTTCATTATAAATTTCAGGCTGGTCTTGAATTCATTATGTAATCCAGGCTGGCTTCAAACTCATGGCAATCTTCCTGCCTCAGCCTGCCACATGCTGAGATTAAAGGTGTATGCCACTAAGTTGGGCTACTAGTCTCAATTCTAGCAAAATATTTAATGATAAACGAAGAATTTGACAAATAATAAGTGATAGAAATATTTTCCACATAATATACACTTCAATAAGTATTGTTATTAAATTGGATCTAAATGTTAACTAAATTCATTAGTTAGCACAAGAACAAAGTGTTTCTTATTCTGGCTTTTAAAATAAAGAAATAAGGGGCCAGGGAGATGGCTCAGTGGAATAAGTGCTTCCCTGGCAAGAGCAAGGGCCTGAGTTCAATCCCTGGTTCCACCAAAATAAATAAAT
>NW_004524726.1:2253424-2255169 GCF_000260255.1 Octodon degus
TTTATTGCTGAACCACAGATTGATCTCAGGCCCTTGTGCTTGCCAGGGAAGTGCTTATTCTACTGAACCATCTCCCTAGCCCTATCAGTTGATTTTAACATGGAAAAGAAAATTAAAAAATAATCTTGAATTTTATGATTTTAAGATAAATGTTAGTTCAAAAATGGAAAATCAAATTGTAAAACATTCTAGGACTATATTATACGAAGATTATATAGTTCTCTCCTGCTTTAATGCCAATGCTTTTTAAATTCAAAACTAGAATATTTTTCCACTACCCTAATTTTCATTTAGTACTTTTAAGTATAGCAAGAAAAGCAATGTACTTCACCCAGTCTTTGACCTAACTCTTACTAATGATTTTGTAAAATGATAGTTAGATTGCTAATCTTATTTTCCCATGTTTTTTACAAATCTTTCAAGTTGTAGTAATAATTTTCAAGCTTGATATTTCTAGCTTTATTATCAGCATTGTCTACTTTCAATGTCAGTCTGTTGTATTGACTGTGAACAATTATTATTTCATACAAATATGAGGATTCAAGACAGATTTCAAAAAGGCTACCTCAAACTCTAAAAGGAAATATAATCTTCAAAGTATATGATTGGAAGATCATTATGGTAGAAAAAAAGAAATTTGTATAAGGTTGAAGTTTATATTGTCCCTATCTTATGTATTTAGCACATCATAATCACAATTTAACCCCAATAAGAATTTCTTTAGCAGATATTACATTTGAAGGCAACAGTTTGTATTTAAAAACATCATAACAAAAAGTTTATAATACTTTATATCTATATTGTCCTTAATCACACAAAAATGCATTTAATTAAACTGGGTATCTAACTTATTTCACTGTAAATTATGGTGGATTCATTTACCCATAAAGGTCTCAGGTATAATTTCTTTATGGAAGGGTAGTACTCCATGCATGTAAATAATATTTATTTATTCATTCAGTTTAAGATGAACATGAGTCCCCCTCCAAGATCGTTAGTATGCATTGTGGTGGCATAAGTATTGGTATGCATGTATTACTGCAATAGGATGTCTTTACCTTTTTGGGGATGATACCTACAATGGGAAGAGCTTGAGTCAAGTGGCAGTTCTAGTTTGTGTTTTTTGAAGTATCTCTGTACTGATTTCTCTAGTGCTTGTTCCAGTGAGAGACAAAGACTAAGCATAAAGAACAAAATTAAAGATTTGTAATAAGAAGTAGGGAGAGCGATTGTTCTCAAGGGAAAATGGAATCAAGAAATGGAGGGAAGGAAAAAGTTGTGAGAAAAGGAACTAAGTGACTTCAGATATAATTCAAATAAAACATTTAATTTTAATAAGGCTGTAATGCTAACACAAGGTACAATCAATTTTTCTTAAAATGTAATCTGTATGGTCAAGATCCACAGACCTGAGGAGATATTTGTCCACATACTACAAAAAATAAAGGGCTACATCTTTCAGGGGATTTCGAACAGGAATGGAGCAGTACTTGTGAAGAGAAAAGAAAACAGCACTGATCAGACAGGTAGAATATTTCAAGTGGTGCTAAAAATATATTGATTATTTATATGAAATGTAAGGGAAAACTGAAATATATTGTTTGTATGTTAATCTCATTGGTAAAATTGTGATTTGTTGATATACATATATAGATGTATGTAGATAGATAGATTTGTTTATTTATATCTATATAGATATAAATATATCTTTATAGATATATATATATCCATTATATATATATTCT
>NW_004524726.1:2255269-2257444 GCF_000260255.1 Octodon degus
TATATGATTATATCCTATGAGATCTAGCATGTACTTCTTTGTGATTAGCTATAGATTTTGATGTTTTAACATCATTTTTCCTAAGTTTTAACATTTTAATTTAGAAACTTACATCATTATTTCTGTGGCTTTACTTTGGTAACTTCTAAGTACTTATTTCTTAAGAAGAACATTATATATTGAACCAGTTAATTCAATCAATGTTAATAAAAACGCTGAGACCATGTCCCTTAGAAAGCATTTATGCCAGTAACTACTTCTTTTCATTGTGAAGATCATGAAAAGAAGTCTCAGTGCTCATGCTTTATAAATGTGCGCACTGTAAAACAGGTGAACAATGAGAATCTAAAATGTTTCAGATAGGACTTAATATCACAGGATTTTAAAGAAATTGCTCTCAAATAATCAGGCTTTTTCTAACCAGAATGTACTCAGTTTGAATTTTTTTTGTACTATTTTTGTTTCTTCTTGAATTCACAAAAGGATTGGAAATGTGCTAAAAGGAAAATGGACCAGAATAATCAACTCACAAGACTCTTGGATAATGATTAGAATAGCATGCATATTATTTGAAATAAGACTATTTAAAATGAAATGCAAAGAGAATTCAAAACTGGCAGCTACAAGTACTCACTACTCTCCATGAGATCTGTGTTGTAAACGTTTGCATCTTTGCCATGTACTTATATAAGGACAAAAAAGGGCTTAGAATTAAATTAGTGTGAATCATTACAGTGGTCATAAAAAGAAAATAAATTTTCTTAGAGAATAATAGAAAGACTTTTTCCCATAAATAGAGGAATTGTATCCCAGTGTCCATGGTCATTATTTATTTTCCCTCATTTCTTTTTATTTGTAGTGATATATGAAAATTTCATTTGTCTAAGTATATATTTTTTCAGCTCTTCTCTTTTTCCCTTTTCTAAGGATAACAGCTAAGAACTTTTGTCCTACCTATCCTAGGACTGGCCTGCACAGTTTAACATTTGACTTCTGCTGGGCTGCAATGGAAGTAGAAATAGATTAAGTTCTTTATTTCTTCAAGCAACAAACAATTTCAACTACTACCTCCCTTTAATAACAATATTCATACCAGCGATATTCATGGCTACAGCAGTAGCCTCATATCACCATTGTACCCACAGGAGCATTTCAATGCTAAGATTGTTCTTTTCTTGGAAGTCTCAATATCCAGGTATTATAATATCCATAATAACCATCCATATTCCTTTTTAAATATTTTTCTAGTACGTATATCCTAAATTAATGGTAATGTCAAATTACTCATTTAGTAGACTATCATTGTATCATAATTAAGATAATTTTTAAATTATTTCTTTAAATTATGTACAGAAAAATTAAATGCTTAGTCCATACACAGGCATGTTTTCTCCATTATAAATTATTATTACCAAAAATATATGCAATACATGCATCAGGCATGCTTTTTCTCTTCTCTGCATTGTGGGGAAGAATAATTCCCTGGCCCCATATTCCATTCAGTTTTATCCATTGGCTTTGTGTTAGTCAGTTGAATTTGAAGAAGTTTGAAATATGCTCATGTGGAAGCTTTAGATGTTATTGTACTGTTTGGGCAACGGTTACTTGCAAGGTTTCTTTTAAGATAGCAGATCTTTTATTCTAAAATACCAAATAAGAAGGCTTAAGTAGGATATTTTAACTTGACTGACAGTTGAAGCAGAGTCACAGAAGTTCAGCCATGTTATATATTCAGTAAATGAATGTTCTTTGTTAATTGACACTCGTGTAGTACTATATTCACCTTAGCAAAGTCTGGCCAATAGTTCTTTGTGACAACAAAATCGGGGATGCTGTTTTTCATCAGCAATTCATTTTATCCTCCATGGTTTGAAACTTTCTGGAAAATGATTATAAATTCAGAAATTGTATTTCCCAATCTTCTTACTGAATGTATAAAAGGGTCATATGACTCAATAGGCACCACATTTGACTTGAAATGAGGAATGTCAATTTTAGGCCAATGTAACTCAGGGCCTCATGTGCCTTCTCTGTACATTTTTCATTTCTGTAATGATATTGATTCTGTGGAGATGTCAACTTAAAATGATTGAAGAAAGTTGACTCAGAAGTTTTACTTGAAGAAAAGCCATTTGGTCTATAAACCACTTAGAATTTTTCTTTTTTAAATTTATT
>NW_004524726.1:2257544-2258021 GCF_000260255.1 Octodon degus
TTTTAGGTAAGGGTCTACAGAGTGTTCAAGGTCTTACAACTAGATGAGACTCCTAGTGATCTGCCTGTTTACAGCCTCCCAAGAGCTGGGATTACAGAAGCGTGCCACCACATCCAGTCTCAATTGCCATCTCAGCGTGCCCTGAGGATAGGACCAGCACAGCAGGCTCATGGATGGAAAACCCGACCCCTGTGCCGGCTTGAAGGCGCTTTAGTCTGCTGAGCTATTTGATCAGCCCTTTATTGGCAGCATTTGATAAGCCATACACTTTCTGTAAAAGTAGACAGAAGTTGAGAGGAAAACCAATATAGTTTCACCCATCAGGGGCTTACAGTCTAAAGAATAATATAATAATTAATTTCTAATTATTGCAATTGTTTTAAAAGAAATACAGTTGATTCTTGCAAGACAAAAGTGGGAAGGGAATACAATTAGATTGTTCATTAAGAATACTTGTTAAAAAAATAAAATTGAAGT
>NW_004524726.1:2262046-2263156 GCF_000260255.1 Octodon degus
CTATTTTTTATTGTGTACACTGGTTAATTCCATGTATCTGCTATTCTGGATGATATAATTATAAACAAAATGATCTTCATACCTCTTTAAATACTGATTTCATTTTCCTTGGTATATACACTCAGAAATACAATTCTGGACAATATAGCATCAGTTTTTAGTTTTTGAAAAACTTCTAAACAATGACTACACTAAGATATATTCCCAGAAATAGGCTACAGTGGTTATTTTCCTTGTCATTGTTGTTTTTGAAATATTCATTTCCACTGATGTGAAGTAATAGTTCACTGTATTTTAACTTTTTATTTATTTTATGATTAATAAATTTGAGCATTTTCACATCACCATTTAAAAAGTGTCCACTCAATTTTCTGACATAGATAGATAATAGGTGATAGATGATAGATAGATTCTTCTTAGAGAACTTCAGTCAATTCTCTTAACTGTGCTTTCTTTTTTAAAAGAATACAAAATAGTGAAAAAGAAGAAAAAACATTAGAAATGATACAAAATTCCACTAAACAAATTAATAGGATTTCAACAATAGTTTCTGTATAAAATGTGTATTAATGAAATGAGGACAACTATAATTTCTAACTTCTTATCCTTATCCTGTGTTTTGAAAACTAAAATTCTACCTACTAACAAAATGTACCATAGGTTATTGTGGAATTTAGTTGTCTCCCACCCCCTGACATATAGCAGAAGAAGTAATTCTTTTAGCTAACTGAACTATTTTGGAACCAGTCACCCATCCTCCCTCTGTCTTTATTCCACTTTCCTTCCTAGTCTCAGTAATCATTATTCTGATCAGTAATCATATTCAACTTGCTGAGAATACTAATAATGAATACTAATAAAGGGTGATCAAAATTTTCTTTTGTTTCTTGTCTTTCTCTAAAGTTTTATTTAAATTTATATAACATCCTGCAAAGACAGTATAATATAATTGAATGTAGTAGGGACAGCAGAAAGTGAAAATTTAATGTTTCTGAAGTAAAGAACTTTAAGTGTGTAAGTGGCATCATCAATGATGGAAAAAATACACATGGATCAGTTTGGAGAGAACAGAATTCACTTTCTGGTAAATTCAATCTTCAGTTTATATTA
>NW_004524726.1:2263936-2265322 GCF_000260255.1 Octodon degus
TTCAGAAATACCCATGTTCAAGCAACACAAAAATAACCAATTTTATTACATATATTTACAGGTTTTTTCAAAAGTAAGATGAGATAACTTAAGTAGTTTTATTTGCACAGTAATAAACTGCTGAATATTAGGTTGTTGTTGCTTAAGCAATATTAAATTTGGAAAAGAGAAATTTGGATGCTCTATATAATTCAAGGGATATTATATTTTTAAGATATAAAATTACAGGTACAGGATACTTAAAAATACTTATTTTTACTGTATTGTAACTCATGTAATTTTTCAATGAAAATTATAAGAATATTTTTTCAATAAGAAAAATTTTGACCAACTGTCTGTCTGTCTGTCTGTCTGTCTTTCTTTCTTTCTTTCTTTTTTTTTTTTTTTTCGTATTTTAGGGAGGGCCAACAGGATGTTCAGAGTCTTGCTACTAGATCGGACTCATAGTGATCAGCCTGTTTACTGCCTCCCAAAAGCTGAGATTACAGGCACACGCCACCACGCCCAGTCTCAGTTGGTGTCTCAGCGCGCCATAGGGGCAGGGCCAGCACAGCAGGACCAGAGGATCAAACCCCCGGCCCTGAACCTGTTTGCAGGCACTTTAATCCACTGAGCTATTTGGCCAGCCCTATTTGTATGTGTTTATTTATTTATTTATTTATTTATTTGGTGGAACCGGGGATTGAACTCAGGTCCTTGTTCTTGCCAGGGAAACCCTTATTCTACTGAGCCAACTCCCAGGCCCACCTATTTGTGTTTAATTCTGAAGCTAGTGCCTGATCAAATAAGATCATTCTTTGCATTGTCCACTGAATATATGTTTGTTCTTAATCATAAACTAGTTCTTTAGAGATTGAAACAAAAAAGGATTACAGGATTACATCTTTGTTTTTTAAATTCTGTATTTGAATGTGGTATCATATTTTATGCCACAGTCTCCACCCTTATTTAGAATACAAAAGTGGAAAACTAGGACTGGGGAGATAACTCAGTGGTCTAAGTGCCTGCCAGGCAAGTGCAAAGACACAGGTTCAAACCCGGTACCATATTCCATGCTGGCCTGGATCCCTGGATTCACTGTGCCAGCCACCAAAACTGGGCATGGTGGTACATGCCTGTAATGCTAGCTCTGGGGATGTTAAGACAGGAGGACCACTGCAAGTCCAAGCTGCATAACAAGACCCTGTACCAAATAAATACTAAATATGTAAGATTTTTTTAAAGCTGGAAAACTAGAATAGGTGTCACCTACAGAAGGACAAAACTTTCATTATTTCCAAGATAAGAAAGAGAAAGACCACTCTATAATAGATCTGAGGACAATTTTCCTTTATGGGCTATTTTATTTGATGTAGAACAATAGGTAGATCAGATCAAAATAATGAA
>NW_004524726.1:2267367-2274264 GCF_000260255.1 Octodon degus
AGGGCCTCATTACTCAGTTCAGACTCCTAGTGATCCACCTCACCTGTCTTTAGCCTTCCCAGTGCTGACACTACAGGCAAGTATGACCATGGCCAGCCTCAGTGGTTGGCTGAGCTATCTTGCTGGCCCACTGACACCTGTATAACAAACATGCCAGCCTATCAATTAACCTAGAAGACAAATCTCACAAGTTGAAGAAAAGAGCCATAAGATGGAGTAAGTATAAAAGTTTGGATATTCAGGAGAGAACATTCAAACGTTTTACACAAGTGGCAACAGGAAAATGCAATGATTGTAAGTACTTCTAGAAGTGTGGAAGAGAAATAGTTAACATGTATGCACTCTTATTTTGTAGAAGTAAATTATTTTTGTATTTATATAGAAATCAAATACATGAGGCAGGAAGCTTTTAATAATAATATTGTATGATTGATATGTGGTAGGAAAAATACCCACAAGAATTATTTCACATATTCTCAAACATCACTGAGGGACACCTGTTATAAATATTTTTTGTTATACAAGAGATAAAATTGAGGAGTAATAATTTTAGAAAGTTATTCAACAGTACACATCAGGCACTGATAAACTCAGTAATAAATCCCAGATATATAGCTGTATGACCTCCTCCAACTTTAAATAGACTTCTATTTTGCCAGATTTATGATCATAATTGCACTGCAGCTTTTAAACTACTAATCAAAGAAGAGTGGCTTACTCACTGGCTCTGTTTCCTCAAATATACCAGTCAAGATAATTTCTAAATACATTTTAAAATATCATAATCTATTAATTAAGAGACTTTAATGCATCAAGAATTTTTACACTTTCAAAATTTTACTCATATTTTTTATATAAAATGGCATTTAGGGGCTGGGGAGATAGCTCAGTAGAATAAGCACATGCCTGGAAAGCTCAGAGTCCTGAGTTCAATCTCCAGTACTGCAAAAATAAATAAATACATAAATAAATAAATAAAATGGCAATCAGTTATTTGAAATATGTTTGCATTTTATCTATAGAAATATGTCTTACTATTGAATAGGAATATCTTTACTGAGAAGAGATTGAGGTGACAGAACTGCAGTATTGTTATAGAGATATTATGGAATTAAAGGCAGAATGCCAGATTGAGTCACTTTTTTTCTTTTTCTTAAATTTAAATTTATTGGTTCAATTTAGATGTACATAATGATCATGTTAATCATAGCAAATTTATACTTGTACACATATATCTCATTCCTATTTTTCCCATTCCCCTCAACTTTGAAAATTGTTAATTGTAAATTTTTTAAACAATTGCATACTTGACAAGGAAGAATTACAAAATACATATTAAAGAACTTCTATGAGGTGAAATATATTGTACTATGGCAATGTTAATGTCATTGATTTGAGGTGCAAAACTATCATGAATGTTCTTAAACAAAAACTAATAAAGAACTAATATTATTATTGTAAAATAGAACTATATATCATGAATCACAAAGATAAATTCCTAACACAAATCAATGGAAGGCTAGTTGTAAAATCATTCTTTTTTTTTTTTTTTTTTTTTTTTTTTTTTTTTTTTTTTTTTTTTTTTTCAGAACCCAGGATTGAACTCAAGCTCTTATGCTTGCTGGGCAACAGCTTATTCTACTGAACCATCTCCCTGGCCCCTGTAAAGTCATTCTTGTGTTTCCTCATCCACTTTATTCTCAAGATCTGGCACCATACAGCATCCTGATGTTCCCCAAATCAAAATGACCATGATAAGTAAATGAATTTAAGTAATTCATGAGATTTAATCATCTGCCACAGTACAACTAAAGACACTTGTGAAAGAGCGCTTCCAGAACTGCTTCAGATAGTGGCAAGAATAACAGGATAACTGTGCTTTAAGGAAAAGGCATTACTAACAATGTATCTTTTATTCTTTTTTTGTACATTTTATTCTAAAAAATAGTATTAAGTTAAATATCTTATTTTGTAACTACAACTTCCATTATCAAGAGATAGAAAAATGTAGAAATCATTAAAATGCTTATTGGCAGAAATAAAAATAATCTTAGTTATGAGTCTCTGGAAGTAAATATTAATAAATTTTAGAGGTATTAAGACATTTCCCTAAAATTGACATGCTTAGGAAAATCAAAATGATAGCTGTAAACAAGGCAGAGTGCAGGGCCGGCCAGATAGGTCAACAGCCTAATGCACCTCCATAGGCAGATGTAGGGACTAGTGTTTGATCCCCGATGGCAATTGAGACTGGTATTGGCATGTGACTATAATCCCAGTGCTTGGGAAACTGAAAACAGGAGGATCATTATAAGTCTGAGCTGTGTAGTGAGACACTGTACTAAATACATTTGAAAAAAGAAGAAGGCAGAGTGTTGAGAAGCATGTGCAAATGCAGGAAGCACAAGCAGGACAAACATGGTTATGCATACCCGCAGTGCCCCCACTTGGGAGGCTGAGGCAGGAAGATCACTGCAATTTTGAGGCCCTGTGTTGGAATACGATGCGAGTTTTAGGCCAGCCTGAAATGCATAACAAAACCATGTGCCAAAAAGATATTTAAAAAAAAAAAAAGGAAGAAGAAGAAAAAAGAAAAGAAAATGAAAGTAGAAAAAGAAGTAGAAATAAATGAGCATCAGCACAAACTAAAAAAAGAAAAATCTGCAAATTGAAAAGGTTGCTTTGTGGAAAATAAATACTAACATAAACTATATCCAGTCTAAGAAACAAAAACACAAAAGAAGGCACAAATGATTAAAGTACCAAAATTAATAAACAGTCAGAACATTTTATTAACAGAAAAAAAAATATAGGGCCAGCTAAATAGCTCAGTGAATTAAAGTGCCTGCTTAGCCAGACAGAGGGGCTGGGGTTTCGAATACTGGGCCTGTGGTACTGGTCTTGCCTCCAAGATGATGCGCAGACAAACAATATGAGATTAATAGGCATCAATGAGAAAGAAGGAGTCAATGCAAATGATATACAAAGGATAGGCAGAAATAATAACAGAACACTTCCCAATGATGGGAAACACATGGAGACATATAATAAAGATCCCAGAAATCCAGCATAAGAACAATATGCTAAAGAAGCTACAGAAAAGAAACAGATCACATTTAATGGAAAACCCATCAGAATAATGGCAGACTTCTCTTTACAAACCATAAAGTCAAGAAGAGCATAGAGCAGAGTACTTCAATTCCTCTATGAAAACAAATTCCAGTCCAGAAAACTATATCCTGCAAAACACTCTTTAAAGTTTGATGCAGAAGTGAAATACTTCCATGACAAAGAACAACTAAAGAATATCGTGACAACAAAGCCAACCTTACACAGACCAATAAAAGAAGTTCTAGAGAAGAATGAAAATGAACAGAACTCTATGAAAGAGAACAGAAGGAATCCACTAAATAGGGAAAACAAACACAGGAGAAAAAGAACTAAACAACAGCAGGTAAAGAACATGTCAATCATAAGTTAATGAATCTCAATTATAACCATCAATGTAAATGGACTCAACTCACCAATTAAAAGAAATGGACTGGCACAATGGATTGGGAAGCAAAATCCAACAATATGCAGTATACAAGAAACATGTTTTACTCATAAAGATATTCATATGCTAAAAGTCAAAAGATGGAAAACACTAAAACATGCCCAAGAACCTCAGAAAAAAGCAGGCATAGAAAATCTGCTCACAGTCTCAATTTCAAACCAAGAATGATAAAAAAAAGGTCACTGCATACATACAGTTCTATATGGTTAAGGGTAAAATACAACAGGAAGAGGTAGCAGTCATAAATATGTAAACACCTAACATAGGAGCACCCAACTATATAGGACATATCTTAATGAGTATGAAAAATCTGATATCCAATACCACAATATTAACAGGAGACCTTAACACAACCTTATTCCAAAATGATAGGTAAAACAGACAAAAAATAGCAAAGAAGTAGCAGAACTGAACCAGAACTTGGAACAAATAGACTTAGTAGACATATACAGAGTATTCGACCCAACCACAGCTGAATACACATTTTTTAGCTGCACATGGGTCATTTCTTAAAATATATCACATACTAGTCCATAGTTCATTCTTATGCATAAGCAAGAAAACAGAAATTATCCCATGCATATTATGTGACCACAGGGAAATGAAACTGAAAATAAACAACAAAAGAAACCACAAATACCCATAAATACATGGAAATTAAACAACATCTTGCTCAGCAACCAATGGGTCACAGATGAAATTCAGCAAAATTGAAAATATTTACAATTCAATGAAAATTCATGCACAAATTATGGGAATATATGGGACATGATGCAAGCATTTCTCAGAGAGAAATTTATAGCTGTGACTTCACACATTAGGAAAACAGAACATGAACAAATAAACACACTAATGTTGCACCTCCAACAACTAGAAAAGGAAGAGCAAACCAAACCCAGTGCCCAAAGACGGGAAAAAATCATAAAGCTTAGAGCAGATATTAATTCAATTGAGATGAAGAAAACAGTTCAAATAATTAATGAATAAAAAAGCTTGTTCTTTGAGGATGCAATAAAATTGATAAGCCCCTAGAAACTTATCATCAAAAAGAGGAAAGAAAATCTTAAATACAAACGATAAAGAATTCATAGGGTGTAATGCCACAGACCCAGTGGAAATTCAGAAGATTGTCAATAGCTACTTTGAGAATCTTTACTCTCACACAACAGAAGACACAGAAGAAATGGACAGATTCCTAGAAATATACAAATTACCAAAACTGAATCATGAAGATATAACAACTCTCAATTAACCCGATAACAGCCAATGAAATACAATTTATAATAAAAAACCAAAAGACAAAGAAAATTGCAGGTCTGGATGGATTCACAGCTGAATTCTACAAGAAATTTATAGAAGATGTGATCACTTTATTTGTAAATTCTTCAAAGAAATTGAAAAGAAACCAATTATCTGAAAATTGTACTTGGAGGCAAGTACTATACTGAGACCAAAGCCAGTGAAAGACACAACTAAAAAAGTGAACTATAGGCACTCTCCCTCATGAGCACAGATGCAAAAATATTCAGGAAAATCATATTAAACAGAATATGGCAACTCATCAAGAAAATTATACACTATAACCAGGTAGGATTCATCCCAGGAATGCAAGTATGGGTCAATAGAGTCATATCCAGAAACCACATGACCATCTCAATTGATGCAGAAAAGGATTTTGAAAAACTCAAACACTCATTCATGTTCAAATCCTACAGAAAATTGAAATAGATTGCCTCTACTTCAATATGATAAAAGCCATCTATGAGAAACTAATGGCTAACATAATTCTAAATGGGGAAAAAGTGAAATCTTTTCCTCTCATCTCTGTTACAAGAAAGCATTGTCCTCTATCATCACTCCTATTCAATATAGTTCTGGAATCATTACTTAGGGCCACTAAACAAGAGAAAGAGAAAAAAGGAATAAGAATAGGTAAAGAAGAAGTTAAATTATCATTATTTGCAGATGACATGATAGTTTACTTTGAAAACCCAAAAACTCCACCAATAAGCTGCTATAATTGATACAAAAGTTTAGTAGCATAGCAGGATAAATGTCAGTACCCAAAAGTCAACAGCATTCCTCTACACAGACAACAAACACACTGAAAGGGAAATAAGAGAAGCAATGCCTTTCACAATAGCACCAAAGAAAATAAAATACCTTGGAATTAATCTAACTAAAGAAGTCAAAGATCTTCTCAAGGAAAATCACAGTGCTCTGAAAAAAGTGATCGGAGAGGATTTAAGAAAATGGAAAGATATTCTGTGCTCCTGGAGAGAAAGAAACAGCATTATAAAGATGGATATACACCCAAAATTGCTGTACAGATTGAATACAGCTCCTATCAAACTACCACTAACATACATCACAGACCTTGAGAAATCATTCCAAAAAATTATTTGGTACAAGAAAGCCCTAAAATAGAAAAGGCAATCCTGGGCAACAAAGACAAGGCAGGAGGCATTACAATTCCAGACTGAAAATTATACTACAAAGCTACTGTGATAAAATCAGCATGGTACTGGCAAATAAATAGACCAGAGTATCAATGGAATTCATCAGGAGATGCAGAAGAATACAAACACATTCAACCACCTTATCTCTGACAAAGGGGCCAAACATGCTTACTGGAAGAAAGATAGCCTCTTTAACAAATGGTGCTGGAAAAACTGGCTCTCTACATGCCAAAAACTAAAACTGGATGCAGGTCTATCACCATGCACTAAAAGTGGATTAAAAATCTAAATATTAAAACAGAAACATGAAATCTCCTGGTAGAGAAAGTAGAAAGAACTCTCAAAGATATAGGGGGAGGCAAAGAGTTCATGAACAAAAATCAAATTGCATGGGTATACTTGAAAGAACAAAAAACTGGAAACTCCTCATATTGAGAAGTTTTTGCACGTCAAAAGAAATTTCCAAAAAAGTGAAAGTAAAACTCACAAATCTGGAAAAAATCTTAATTAATAAGCACTCAGACAAAGGTATGCTCTCTAGAATTTATAAAGAACTAAATACATTAGGGCGCCAAAATTTAAAGATCCAACCCAGGAGTCAGCATCCAAGAGGAACACATACTTCTCAGTGGATGAAATTAAAGAATTGAATAAATATATGAAAAAAAGTTCCACATCACTAGCCATCCATGAAATGCAAATTAAAACTACACTGAGATGCCATCTCACCCCACAAAGAATGTCTATCATAAAGAAATCAACCAACAACAAATTTTTCAGAGGCTTAGGGAAAAAGGAACCTTTGTCCACTGCAAGTGGGAATGTAGACTGGTGCAACCATTATGGAAATCAGTGTGGAGACTCCTTCAAAAACTGGAAGTT
>NW_004524726.1:2275544-2276686 GCF_000260255.1 Octodon degus
TACAAGATGTAGATATGGTATTGCTTGATCAATGCACAGACTTAATATGGTTTTTCCATATAATGAAATATTAATTAATAGAAATCTTTGTGAAGAGTCCTCAAAAAAACTAGGATTAGAGGTCACATTTGGGGTATCTTTCCAGAATAATTAAAAACATCATACCACAGAGGCATGTGTGTATTCATGTTTTGTAGCAGCACAGTTTGTAATAGCTGAATCTTTCAAACAATCTAAATGCCTATAAACCAAGGCATGGATAAAAAAGATGTGGCACTTTTGTGCAATGAAGTATTGCTCAACTCTAAAGAAAGACAAACTTGAGGTTTTAATACATAAATGGCTACAACTAGAGATCATGCTGATAAGTGAAGTAAGTCAGATTTACACGTATAAAATTTGCATGTGTTGTCTCCCTCATGTAAGAAACTGAAAGAGTAAATAAAATCCAAAGGAAGAAGGACAATATAAAAGGGAATGAAACTGCTACAAAATGAATAATAATTATGAAGGGAGAGAAGGAGAAAAGAAGGAGGGACAGTTTACATATCATTTTAAATTCCTAATGTATGATAGATAAGATAATTATATTAATTTCTATTGGTTAAAAAGAGCAGTACTTCTAGTGTTTGGTCAATTTTGCAATAAATTGCAATATTCTGCAATATATATGGTAATCTGAGTAACTGCTTTAAAAATTCATTATGCAATATTTAACCATTGTTAATATCCCATCATCTTGTTTTGAAAGTCAGTATCATTTTTATTTCTTTCTTTAAAATAAAAATTAAAAAAGTCTCAAAAAATAATGAAATATTAGTGATAATTTCTATCTCCTAGATAAACTTTGAAAGCATTATGCTAAGCAAAATAACCACATAAAAACAAAGACTACATATTATGTAACATGATTTATGTAAAATGTCTAAATTTAGGAAATACCTGTGCTGGCCCCACCCAGGAGCACACTGAGATGCCAATAGAGACTGGGTGTGGTGACGTGCACCTTTAAGCCCAGTGCTTGGGAGGCTGAAAGCAGGAGAATCCCTATGAGTCCAATTTACATAGTGAGACCTTGTACACCCTGTAGACCCTGTCTTATTTCAGAAAAGAATTCTCTGATTTCTTCTATATCTTTCTGC
>NW_004524726.1:2278101-2287667 GCF_000260255.1 Octodon degus
TATATGAAATATTCTTTCTAAACTTTTGAGGATCTCCATGTCAGTTAAGTTTCTAGCTTCCATTAAATTTTGACACCATAAGATATCAACGGTAAAATTGTAGGTTTGGTCAAAATTTTCTGACATAAACAAAAACTATGCTAAAAATAGGCAAAATATGTGAATTTACACATGCAGGTCTGACTTACTTCACTTATGAGTATGATCTCTAGTTGCATCCATTTATCTATAAAAGCCTCAAGTTTTTCTTGTAGTTCAGAAATATTCCATTGTATAAAAATACCACATCTTTTTTAGCCATTCCTCAGGTGATGGGCATTGGTTTTTTTTCCTGGATTTAGCTCTTATGAACTGTGCTACTTTAGACATGGGTTTAAGTATCTCACTGTGATGTATTGCTTTCAATTCTTTGGTACCAAGAAAGAGAATGCTTGGGTCAGAATGGGCCTATAATCTAATCTTTTGAAGAATTTTACACTGATTTCTATAGTGGTTGCACCTGTTTATGCTTCAACCAAAGATTAAGCATGGTTCCTTTTCTCCACAGCTCCATCAGCATTTGCTGTTGGTTGATTTCCTAAAATAAGCATTCTTTCCAGAGTGAGATGAAATGTCAATGTTTTATAATTTACCTTTTAAGAGCAGAATATATTTACTAGGGGAAAGAAAACCTCAGTCTGAAATAGATAGAATCTGTAATGGGTTGCCAACAATCTTGTCTTTGCTACAGACTTTTTGATTTCAAATCCACAATATGAGGTGGATTCAAGATAGGTGGAAATCAGAAAATTTCAAGGCAGGCATGAAGTGGGCCAAAACTATGGTCAAGTGATAGGATTATAGAATGATTGCTCAGTTAACATTGATTAAATTGTGAATGAATGAGGAAGTGAATATCAAGCAGGCATGAACACAGAGCAGGGTTTTTCCTGGCTCTTTTTGGACTCCTCAAGGTGATAGAGACATATTTAGAATATCAGTCCCTGATATATATCCCTAAGGAATTATGTGAGCGTATTTGTTCTGTCTTTTATCTTGAGGTCTGGCCCACAGCAGAGGTGTCTGTCTCTCCCACACTTGGAAGGTGTCTCACATTTCTGTACTGGCTCCTTTAAGGGCCTAGCCACATCGTACTGCCTATAGTTATCTAAATTAGCTGCCTATAACATAGGCAGAATAGTGGATGATTACCAATTTGGCTCCATCAGATGGAATCAGGTCAGTGTTGTTCATAAGCAGTCAGAGATACCTTTCAGAGGATCTGCCTAAAGGCCTCTGATAGACACTAGGCATATTCTTCTTGAGTAGGACATATAGATTTGAGTCTTGAGGATACAAAGTCAAAGAAACAAGTATGTATGGACCAAATAATAACATCAACAGCATAATTATGAGTGTAATTAACAAAATTAACAACAACCAGAGATTTCCATGAAGAGAATAAGGATAAGTTCCAGGGAATTTTAGAGTCAGACATGCCATTGATTTGTCATTTAATATCTTGAACAACTACTGAAATAGTAGCAGAAGGATCAGGAGTGTACATACAACATTCAGGTTTTACAATAATACAAATATATTCCATATTGGTGTTAGAATGTCTAACATCATCCAATTTTGGAGGATTGTTTGTCTTATTAATTTTACCATTTTTTGGAAAGAGCATCCTGCTGTGGTGTCATTTAAGGTCTACTGAATGTAGTTATTTAAGGCCTTGATATGTGTCATATCATCTCCTCCCTGGACAAGATCTGGTAGATCCATGTAAAGGATCTAGTGTATTTGTTATTGGTTTTTTATCTATATGGTTATACAGGCTTTGGTATCCTCTATGCAGGTACAAATTTTCTGTGAAATTAGAACGTGTATAATCAAAGCATGAACATTAGAGCTGATAACTAAGTCTATAAACTGTTTTTAATGAATATCATTTATAACCCACTGGCTCTTAGAATTCTCTACTGATGGAGTCTGACATTTTGTCTTAAGTACCTCTCACTTTAATTGTAATTATCTCTAAATTTGATGATTTATGAGAACTAGATTACAACAATCAACACACTATTTTGATCAATGAAAAACCAAGTTTCTAAACACGAACAGTATGTATTGTGTTTATAAAAACCAGTTTCAGCACCATTTTGATTAGATGGAACAATTATCAGTATAATTTTGACATTATAAATATTAATATGTGCTTTCAAGCATTAGGTAAAGGAATGTGAGAAGAGAAAGTTATTCAGTCACAGCTTAAGCAAGATTTTTTCTTAGTGAGAGCTTTTACTGAGGTATGCTGGTTGGAAGGCCAGAATTGGAGGAGTTCAGAGAAATCTATGTCAATATCAAGAAGTAAGTTGATGCTATTTTCTTCCACAGTTGAGATTACCCAGAGCTTCTCCATGCAGAGGACAGGTAGAGATAACAGTCCTGCCTGAGGAAGAAGGCAGAGTGCCCTGAGGCCCTTTATTCTTGTTGGAATTCCAGGGAAGACTGATCTGAGTTCTGCAGTCTCATTATCAACAGCAGTACTTTCAGTCAGGGCCTGGATTGGAGACCTCTTAAGGTGGTTGTCTGAAGGTGTCTGGGATTTCTACAGTAGTAGCAGTGAAACCCAGACATTGATCTCTTCTTAGAGCCCTGAAAATAAGACGTAGGGTCTGCTTTTTTGAAGTCTGCAACAAAGGTAGCCATTTTTCTGTTTTCTTTTTTTCCTTGGCTTTCTCCCATTCCTAATTGTAGAATACTAAAGAATTTTTGTTTTCACTAGGAATAGAACTTAGGACAATATGTTGCTAGGCAAATACTGTGTTGATGCTCTATATTGTGAGCCAGGAGGCAGTTTTTATTAAAGTATCAAGTGAGCTATTTGGAGAAAAAGTTATTTTTGGTAGTTTTTGTTTTCCTAATGTCTAGGGCTGAATGGTTAGAAATCAAGTCTTTAAGCAAAATCTGTTATTCTATTGAATGAAGACTTATGGAAATATATTTTATGCCTCTAGTAAATGAGCTAAAAAGATAGAGGGATTTTTATCTTTCTCCTTAAAAATAGCTGACATTTTGAAATGACTAGAGGGGTTGATTTCTGTCTTTCTTAGACCTTTAAGAAAACACTCTTAAAAATGTCTCATGCTCCACATATAATGTCTCCACACTTAAAAATGTTTGAACATAAACAATTCTGACTATTTTTCCTCTTTGTTACAATATGATTTTAGTTGCAAAAGAACAACATCATTAGTACTTCCTTTTGCATTTCATTTTGAAATTAGAGGGTAGATAGGAAATATACATGTGCAGATAAAATATCAAACAGTTATTTTTCAACCTGCAAGCATCAAGCATCTTCCAGGGCTTAAGAATGCATTTTAAAGGAATAAGAAACTTTGACTGCAATTATCCTGTGTTTGAAATACAAAGAGAAATATTTAGGTATCCTGTGTTTGATTTTTATTTGGTTTTCATGCTTTCAAGTTGTCTATCAATAAATTCTACTCTAGGGCAGGTGATCCAATCTGAAGAAAACAAAAGACAAAGTTTGATCAGCCTATCACCCCTCAAACTGGTGCATTATCTTATCTTTCCAGAGAACTTATGAACATACTAATATAGGACATTTTTAAGCACTGGATATATTTTTTCTTAATTGTGACAGTAATGTTCAAAGAAGGATGCATAACTTTGAAATGAACTATTATTTTCTGCTCCTTAGAGGAAGACATGCATAAAAAGGTGAGTTGGAAGTAATTAGAGTACATCTCCTCCTGTGCTGTGAAGGAGATCAGTTCTGGAAATAGGTAAAAGCAACAACTTATTTGAGGAGTTCCACCCTAGGCTGTAGGGAAAAGAAGTCTCAAGGCACTCGGGTTATCTATCTAATCACCTAGGAAATCTTTCCAAGTAACAGGACAGGCTATATTTTATTTAAATTTTTCATTTAAATTTTTACATCTTTGAAACAGACAAGTTCTCCTATTTATCATCTAGCAATCACATTTTACATGTTATTAAGGCACAGTAGCTTTTTGTGGACACATGAAAGGAAAGGTTGACAAAAATCTCTTTCTCACTATCAGTTAACAAATGTGATGTACAAATGTAAATCATGTACCTGCTAGCTGCTCTAAAATGTAAACAGTTGTTACAAGTCTCCTCAGTATAATTTCTGAAGGGAGGGGGCAGTCTAAGTGCTTCAAAGTCAGCTCAGGGGGAATTTCAATTTTACTAGTGGAGAAAGATAATTATGATAGATAGGTGGAGAATTTACTGTGGTCAGGAGCCAGTTTCTACTGAGAAACCTTGGTGTATCTGCCAGAGAGTAGTTCTAGCCATTACTCTTCAATTCTCAAACTTTTATTGGCCCACTCAACCAGAAATCAGTCTCCAAAAAGGAATGCCAGTGGTCTGTGTGGTGATTATTCCACTGGCTATTGACTTCAGTAGGAAGTCACAAAAGAGATGATAGGGAAATCTGTCTTCTGCTTTAACAGTGGCAGCTGCTCTAACCACATTTAACTAGCTGGCAGAGTAACCACTCCTTGTCAAAGTTCTCTAAGAGATAGTTAAAAGCCACGGCAATGTATTTACCTACTGCTTTAGAAGCTGATAGTAAAGGTTTTAATGTCCACAACTTATTTTCAAAGTATTTTTACTATACCCATAAATGATAACTAGGCCGAGAAGGGAAGAAGGAAAGGTTGGAGATCCTCCCTTAGGCTAAATGTGTTTCAGTCCTGTAAGTATAGTGTTTTGGAAATAGCTCCTTCTGCTTTAAGCAAGAAATCAGTTATTTCCACTGTGTGTCACATTCAGTCTCTGAAGGGAAACCTTCTCAGAACAATTAGCCAGGACTTGGCTTTTATGTGTGTTCTCTTTAATGGGCAAAATTCTGATGCCTCATCTGACACAGCAACAGGGTATGTGTCCCTCATGTAATGTGACTTTCTTTCCTTTCTTTAGAATTACCATTCATTTTGTAGAGACTTAACTAAGTTGTTGAATAGTAGGAAAAATTTGGAACCATCTAAAATCCTTTTTAAATTTTCTATACCTGTAAAAAGGAAATTACAAAGTAGCGGAAAAGATTATGAGTAAGGACAAATAAGGGAAACTGAAGCAGAACAGGTTTAACATTTCCTCTAGTGTGTAAAGAGGGATCAGAGCCATTCTGTCTCTGTGAAATCTTTCCTCCAAGTCTTCAGAAGAGCTACTGATCTATCATATTTATCTGAGGAAAGAGTCCTATGTTTTGTTACATAAGCATGTAGATTTTTTTTTTAGGTCTGAACTAGATTTTATTTAAAAGACCCATTTTAGGCTGGAAAGATGGCTCAGTAGAGTAAGTGCTTGCCTGACAAGTGCAAGGTCCTGAATTCAGTTCCTGGTACCACCAAAAATAAAAATAAAAATAAAAGACCACTTTAAGAAGTTTATATTAAAGTCAACTAGGACTTTATATTAAAGTTTATATTAAAGTCAATTAGGGGGTGATTTAGCATTCATCTCACTAGTAGTTTTGTCTAAATAAAATCAAACAAGAAATAGAAGTAAACTTAGTAACTAATTCAAATGCAACAAATACAAGAATAAAATAGTGACTGAAAAATCTCAAGAAGTATCATAAAATTATTACTTTTTCACATTTTAACTTGGATTTATCTTCATTTTAATAAAATCTATGAAAACAAAGCATAAAAAATTATAAGCAATAGGCAAAGCATAATAAAATTTGAAGCCTAACAACGTTATCTAAGTGAGTCCAATCAAGAGTCTATGAAACAAAAGCAAACTCTCATCTCCATCTAATGATCTCAATGGAAGAATTAAAGAAGAAAGAAGAATTAAAGAAGAAAGAAACTCCCAACTTACTGGATATCTGGTACAAGTTCTGTTCTATAACACTGAATAATGGATTTTAGGAACAATAGAGGTTAAGAGCACAATATATTTATTAGGAAAAGATACATTTTGTTGAAGAGAGATGGAAGGGGTCCTGAGTGGATTGCCCTCAGTGTTGCTTTAATTTGCACCTTTAGAATGGTGGGTGATGCTGAACTTTTTTCATATATTTATTTCCTGTTTTCACTTCTTCCTGGAAGCAAGTATTATCCTGATAGAGAAACAAGAGAAATAGCTAACCAAAAAAGCCAATCTCCACATAGAACATACTTGCAGGAATCCTCAGTAAAATACTGGCAAACAGAAGGCAACAAATCATCTGGAAGATTATATAACTTGACCAAGTAGGATTTGTCCCAGGGATGCAAAGATAGTTCAACAAATGCAAATTAATAAATGCAATATACCATATCAATACGTCATAATCTTCTTTATGGCTGAAATTTCACTTTTGATCATGGTGGGTGCTTTTACTTTGGCCCTATACCTTTTTGTTTTCACTAGGATCATTGAGTCCTGGTAACTTCGTTTAATTTCTTTAATTCCAGTGGAATCAAGGGCTTTAACATTCTCTTAATTTAAAAATGATCTATTCTATAAACTGTTACACCTTCTTTAAAATATAGGGTAAGGAGTTTGCATTTCAAATTAGAAAGTTCTGTTCTATTACTTTTTATTTTACTACTAGGAAAATTAAAAGTATCTTAAATTTTATTTCTCATTGGAAATTATACATTATACAAATTATAACTATACATTATACAATTATACATTATATAATTATACATTATACAATTATGCATCATACAAATTATACATTATACAATTATTCAAAACAATTATCAGTGCAATATAATAGGGTGATTTGATTTACATTATTATTTTCATTTTTATGATTATGACTATAATGTTACACTTTTTGCTCTATGATGCAATGTTTAAGTTAGGTAGCTTACATTTACAATTCATTCAATGGTGCTTAAATAGTTTTGTTTATTTATAAGATACAATGTGACATTTCAACACATATACTGTATTCTGATCAAATTAAGGTAACTAATATTTCCATTTCCTTATCTTTATTTGTATTTGAAGTCTTTAACTTCCTTATTCTTTTGGTTATTCTTATTATTATGAATTATAGATCCCTAGTATTCTGTGGAAAACTACTTTATAACTTCCAGTGTGTTTTTGCTCCTGTTTTGCTACCTGCCCTCTGTCTCTGCTTTCCTATATCCTTCTCAGCCTTTACTATCAATAAATTTAATATAACATATTAATAGAGCCAAAGACAAAAATCATATGATCATTTCAATAGATGCAGTGAAACATTTGAGAAAGTCCAGCACCCATTCATGATAAAGATTTTAAATAATGGCTTGGGAGATAGCTCGGTGGTTTAAGTGCCTGCCTGTCAAACACAAGGACCTGGTTGCATCCCTGGTACCACATGCTGTGCCAGTTCCACCCACAGCACGCTGAGCCAGTGACTGAGTCCTGGCTGTGCCTTTAATCCCAGTGCTGTGGGAGGATGAGACAGAAGGATCACTTGAAGTCCAAGCTGCATAGTGCGACTCCATACCAAATAAATGGAAAGTAAAGATTGTTTAAATATTAAAAGAAAAAATCTTTAAAGAAAATTGGAATAGATGGTCTTTATCTCAGTCTGGCAAAAGTCATCTATGACAAACCAGCAGCCAACAAATATATTAAGTAGACAAAACTGAAAGCTTTCACCCTAAAATCCAAAACAAGACAAGGATGTAAACTGTCCCCACTCCTACTTGATATAGTTCTGGAAACATAAGCCAGAACAATCAGACAAGAGATAAAAGGAATACGATAGAAAAGGAAGAAGTAGATGCCATGCTACGGTATATATATGACTCCAAAACACTACCAAAAGACTTCTAGATTTAATATCTTAAAATAATGAAAGACCAGGTCTAGTGATACAGCTCAGCGGACTAAACACATGCTTGGAAAAGCTCAAGGACAGGAGCATGATCCTCCGCAGCACTGGCCCCACATCTGGGCTCACTGAGCTGCTCACGGAGTCCAGGTGTGCTGTTGCACCCCAAAACAGGAGGATCACCAGGAGTCCAAGCTGCATAGTGAGACCATGTACCAAATACATAAATGATAATAATGATGACGATGATGATATAGACCACTGAGAGCATAATTCTGTATTGAATTGTCACTACAATAGATGATGTTCGATTGGAATTAGGAAGCTTAGGTAATCAATGGAGAAAATTTAGTCTTCAGCATGAGATCTAAGTCTGTATGATTTAGCAAAAGCTACAAGAAAGAGTCAAATTAATAACTTTTAAAGGATACAGTAACTTTCGTAATAGTACAAAAAGTAATTTAGAAATCTTAAAGATAAACAGACAAAAATCTGTTATACCAGTTTGACAAAAAGCACTAAGCAATATAATAGATATAAACCTTAAATTATAAAATATACAAGGATTAAAATACAGTGCTACATTTAATATTTCTACTTCTATAATTGATACAATATGATTTAAAATGTTTTATTCCTCTACATCAAAACAGTTTTTCCTCCACAAAAAAAGCAAAAATTATTTTTTTTTCTTTTAGCTTATGGGAAAAGGTAACATAAATCAAAATATCGTCAGTAGTGTTAGCTTTGTCACAATCTAGCCTATTCAAGTCCACAAAGTCTCAGGTAAGTATCTCAGAGGACGAGACACAAAACAAAACCTCATGAGGGTGTTGTATGCAAACTTTTAAAGAGTCAATGTAGAAATACCCACTGCTGTCCTCTGGGTTCTGGACCTTAGAGGGAGAATGACAAAACTGAAGTTAGGAGTCCGTGAAGCCTGACCTAATACCTCATGGTCATTGGTGTGCTGAGCATCTGGAAGTAGTTGTTATATTATTCAGTATGAGAGTAATAGAAATTCATCATTTCCCTGAAAACAGTTTCTTTTACAAATGCCTCTGAATATATATTAATTATTTCATTTTCTAGTCATTTACATGTAGTATGTACAGACAAATCTCTAAGTCTAGGGTAAAGAGGAAGGTTTTTAGTGCATCCACTTACAAAACAAAAATTCTGTACGACATAATAATCATTGCTGAATACTCACCATCTTAGTTTTTTTTCTTTTGAAATTGCGTATTATTTCTAATGTCTTTCTTAACTTATATTTTATACTAACTTTTAAAATAAGTAAATAAATAAACATTTCACAAACAAACAAACAAACAAAAAAGCCCCATTGAGATAAAGAGGTAAGATTAAGCATTCTGAGATTCCTCAGTTAAAAATTTTAATTTTTTTCATTATTTTTTATTTTTGACAAGATTTGAGAGAATCTTGCTCAGATTTTTTATACAATATCCTTCTACTGAAATGTGTTGAAGGGTTTGTCTGATTACAGTGAAGTTACACTCACAAGCAAACACACACACAAGGGAAATGGGTAAGCATGGAATCATATTTATCATACTATATTACAGAGAGGTACAACTGACATTCATCCTGACCTTAACTACTTGACTACCATGGTGAGTGATGTTATGCCTCCCCACTATAATGATTAGCCCCTTGTTTTAAACATCTTTCAGTATCCTATTGTTTTGAAGTCACTGTATTATGAACATGATTAAGAGATTCAGAGTTCTTGTTTTAT
>NW_004524726.1:2287767-2289112 GCF_000260255.1 Octodon degus
TATATAAATTCTGCTTGAGGATTTCTCTTTTCATAGAAATATATACAAGAAAGTGATCAAAATACATGGTGATCATTTATGATTTTAAAAATTATAGTGACAGACACATCATCATCAATTTCCCTCAACATATCCATTCTTAAAGAACCTTCTGAAGCAATTCTGGAAGTCTGCTCTTGAGTGTCTTAAATCAGGGTGATAAAAAATAGAGTGAGGATTGCTGCTGGCTGCCTTCAAATGTAAAGTCAAACTCATAATACCACTACAGTATGTCCTAATCCACTTTTTTCACAGTGTTGGCACTGTGTGAGTTATGGCCTTGCCCAGGTTCAAGACAACCAAGTAAGGTAACCATTCGGTATCAAAGCAGCACTTTGAGGCAGCAACAACAACATAAATAAGATGCTCATGAAAGAGGACTTCCAGAACTGCTTCAAAAAGTAACAAGAATCATAGGTCTCTTCTAAGGGACAGTAATTGGACTGGGGTTGATTATAATGTATTGTTTACTGTAACTGATTTTTAAAAACTGTGAGACTCATAATAATTTTCTATAATACTGCTGTGGTTTGGGGTTTTTGCAAGGTGAACAATATGGTACAGGGTGTTTTATAGTACATTTTTTAAATAATGAATCATCCAAGAATTACATATTACAAGTGCAGGAAATCTATCCATACATTAAATGCTGAAAAATCCAACTGAGTGCCTAAAGTCCATAACAATGCCTCCAACCAGTTCAACTGGAAGCCTTGAGCCTACAACAAAGTCCCATGAAAGCCCACTTCATGGATATATGCTGGAAAGGCCCAAATGTCAGTGGTGGAAAGTAGGAAGTCTACACCAGTGGAATAAAGGATCTGTGCTAGTAAGTGGAGGGATCTGAACCAGAGCTAGCAAATATCACTCAAGATAAGCACCAGAGCTCCCCCCAAAAGTACCACAGCCATCCTTAGCAACAGTAAGGGCCAAGCTCCTCCAGTGATGAGGAAAGCCAAATTCCCATCACGAAAACCAATGCAACAAGCCTCATGAGGCTGAGCAGTGCACCATCTTCTCCTCTAGAGCCAGGAATCCATACTCAAAATGAGGGCCCAAGCTTCTCCAAAGTGCATTGGGAAAGCCAGAAAGACAAGGTCCTCCAGGCCAAAAGAAGCAGCAGCTTCCAACAGCTCCAACAGCTTCTCCATACAGCATATCCAACAGCAATTTAGCAGCTTCTGCTTTGCCTTTATGCTGCTGGCAACAAGCCCCGGGTGAGCCTTTCACACTCAATACCATTCTAGTTCAATTCAGGTGGGCACAAGAAGCTGACCATCAGTTAGCTATTCATCACATGTACATT
>NW_004524726.1:2294910-2296073 GCF_000260255.1 Octodon degus
AGGCTTTCACAGAGAGCACATTGGCCAAGCAATGTCCGTGAATCATCCACATGGCTGACACTGACAAAGGATCCACAATCTGAGGTACAGGATCTCAGGATAAATCCTAAGGGGATTTCACTGACCTTATCAGACCCTAACCTACAACTCTTGTTTAATAGGTCTTTCTTTATCTTGGTCTTAACCATCCAGCAGAAAAATATAAAAACGAAGTATAAGAAGTAAAGCCATGCTGTTATGTTCAGCTATAGAAGACTCCGGTCAACATTTTCTGACATTGCCAGTGAAGCAGAAGACCCAATACTATTATGGACTACTGGACTCTTTTAGAATATTTTGTTGAGTTAGCACACCTATAAGATTCAAATAATGGAACTAAACAAAAAAGGGGATACAGATGAATATCCATTTTCTATCTGCGTGTTCAAAATATTTACAATTTTATATAGGTACATTCTTTTAATGAATACAGGGATTTGTTCTAATAGTATTTGTAAATAGGATAGCATGTCCACATCTTGTACAGCAATTAACCACTAGGAGAATGTATGCAATGTGTTAATTATTGAAACTATCCTTTCAATTTGGTTTGAAACTGTCTCATTGCTATTTGTTTCTCAGTAAAAGTATGGGAAAAAAATAAAGTCAAGTGAGTCTAAATGTCCTTACTAAATTTTTGTTCAAAATTGGTAAATTATTTTTCTTATATACAGAATAAAACAGCATTATACACTGTTTCATTATAGAGGACTATATCGTTATTGATTAATGATTCATTTTCCTTAATAGTGATCTGATAATATAGTTACATATTAAGTTAGCTACCTTTCAAATGTGTATTTCAAAGATGAATTCAATGCCCAATCTGAATAATGATGACAGGTGTAAGAAAAGAAAAAGCTTAGGAAATTGTCTTACTAATAATACCAACCTTTCTTCATCTACTACATATGACAGATATTAACTTTTAGAAATGACATATGACACTTTATTCAGCTTATTTAATATATGGTATATTGTAAATTAATCTTTGTTTCATATTTTGTCAGAACTTTCACATTTAAATCATAATTTTTGCACACACTCTTCTACAGAATTCCAGAAGTGTTGTTTACTTCATTAGAGGAAATAATGGCTACAATTCATTTTCTTTTCTTTTTTTT
>NW_004524726.1:2296173-2298061 GCF_000260255.1 Octodon degus
CACAACAGGTTCACTCCCAAGGGCAACAACAGGAGGGAGTTGAGCATAGCAGCCAGACCCAAGCCAGGCACAGCTATATAAATCCAAACTTTGAAAATCTGTACCTGAACTTCAGTAGGTGCCAAGGCTATAACTGCACCAAAACTCTACAACAAAGGTCAGAAGACAGTGTTATACAAAATGCCAATGAGAAGGAACAAAATGCAATCTCAGAACATGTGCCCACCCATAACAAGTGCAAAGGACACTAACACAGAACAAATTGGGAGTCACACAGCTGAAATCAATGAATAAAAGGCTTCCGAATTAAAGAAACAGCTGCAGAAAGGCATAGAGGAACTCAGATTGAAAATGAAAAAAGAAATCCCCATATTAATAACATCTGCAGTAAAGAATCAAAGGCAGAAACATATGGAGGAAACACAATGTCCAACCAGAACAAGTACAGAGGAGACAAGCTCAGTTCAAATGTATGAATTAATATAGTCAATAGTAAATAAGCAACAGCAGAAAGTTATAGAGGAACTCAGAGCGAAATTTTCTGAAATAAGGAAACAATTCTCAGAAGTCATAGCATCTGAAGTAAAGAATCAACTACAAAAACATAGCGAGGAAACCCAATCTGAAAAAAACACTGCAGTGAAAGAATTAATAACTGTTTCTAAAGAAGACATTGATAAAAATAAATAGAGGAGATTAGAAAAATGATGCATACCTAGAATGAGCAATACAGGAAAGAAATAGATCGCATGAAGCAGAGTCAAAGACCTATAGAGGAATTTAAAATCATAATCACAAACTTGCAAAACCGTTTAAGAAAAAGTGAAGATGGAGTTTCAGATCTTGAAGACACTGGTGGAGCTAATGAAAAGGTAAGAAAGGATCTTTAAAAACAACAAGGATGAAGGAAAGAATAATCCATCACCAGCAAGATGATGCAAAGATGAACAGTGTGAGACTAATAGGCTTCAATGAGAAAGAAGTGGTCAATATAAATGACATTAAAAAATATGGGCAGAAGTAATAGCAGAAAACTTCCCAAATATGAGGAAACAATCTGACATTCAGGTAACCGAAGCATACGGAATGCCAAGTAACCTCAACCCAATTAAAAACACATCGAGACATATAATAGCCAAGATCCCAGAAATTCAGAACGAGAAAAATATTCTGAAAGCCGCTAGAGAAAAGAAGCAGATCACATTCACAGGAAAACACATCAGAATTATGGCAGACTTCTCTTCACAAACCATGAAGGCAAGAAGAGCATGGAGCAGAGTACTTCAAGTCCTTTATGAAAACAAATTCGAGCCTGACTACTAACCCTGCAAAACTCCCTTTCAAGTTTGATGGAGAAGTGAAATACTTCCATGACAAAGAAAAACTAAAGAATTTCATGATGACAAAGCTAATGCTACACAGGCTCCTGAAAAATGTTCTAGAGGGGGACAAAAATGATCAGAACTCCACAAATGGAATCAGAAGCAACCAACTAAATAGGGCAAGCAATTAAACACAGGAGAAAAAGGAGTAAACTTCAACAGGCAAATGACATGTCAATCATAAGTCAATACATCTAAATTCTAGCAATCAATATAAATGGACTCAATTCACCAATTAAGAGAAATAGACTCTCACAGTGGATTAGGACACAAAATCCAACAATATGCTGTATACAAGAAACACATTTAACTCATAAAGACATTCATAGGCTGAAAGTCAAAGGATAGAAAACAATATTACATGTCCCAGCACCTTAGAAAAAAGGAGAGGTAGCAATCCTATTCTCAGCCAGTCTTAACTGTAAACAAAGAATGACCGAGTGAAATAAAGAAGGCCACTATATACTGGGTAGGGAAAAATTCAAGAGGAAAAGGTAACACTCATA
>NW_004524726.1:2298161-2298847 GCF_000260255.1 Octodon degus
AAAACCTAATAATGTATTAAGGTATTCCATTTCAAAATTTGGAAGATTGGGATTTGAGCTGTTTTATCAGTCCATTATGATACATTGCATAATGGTACATAGCACAGTGTAAAAGATTATGAAATGTACTAAAAGACAACACTTACTCAAGGAAACTGATTTGTTTTACCTATGAAACCAAGTTGGACAGTGTCAGCATTTCCCAACATAGATACAGCATTCTTCATAAAAACAATAGTCATGAAAAACAAACTTGTGCTTGATGTTTCTACCATGAAATGCAACTGAGTTCACAGGATATTCTGGCAACTCAATCTAAGCAAAATAATCATTTAAAGTGTCTTTAAATTGCATATATCAGCATACAGATTTAGTCAAGGTGAAAATTCTACACTTAATCTATGATCTAAGCAACTATATCGAGCACAGCAATGTGTAATACAAAACCATGCTTGAATACTTGTCATCTTGGTCTTCTAAAAGTGTACCATTTCTAATGTCATATCAATTATTACTATACTCTCTTCATAATAAATTTTAAAGACTGGGCATGGTGGCATGTGCCTGTAATCCCAGGTTTTTGAGAGGCTGTAAACATGGGGATCACTGTGAGTCTCATCTTGTAGTGAAACCCTGAACACTTTGTAGACCCTTCCATAAAAATACACAAAAAAGAGAGGAAGAAA
>NW_004524726.1:2299258-2300498 GCF_000260255.1 Octodon degus
AAAACAATTCAAAGAATTAAAAAAGCAAAAAGCTGGTTCTTTGAAAGATTAAATAAAATCCATAAGCCGCTAGCTAACCTTATCAAAAAGAGGAAAGAAAAAATTCAAATACAAGCAATAAGGAATGAAAAGAGTGTAATTACCACAGACCAAGTGAAAATTCAGAAGATTATTAATAGCTACTTTGAGAATCATTACTCTCACAGAATAGAGGACACAGATGAAATGGACAGATTCCAGAAAAGGTACAAATTACCACAACTTAATCACCAAATATAACTACTCCCAATAGCCCAAAAACAGCCAATGAAATATGAGATGTAATAAAAAACCTATCAACAAAGAAAAGTCCAGGTCCAGATGGATTCACAGCTGAAATCTACAAGAAATTTACCAAACATGTAGTCCCTATACTACTCAAAATTTTCAAGGAAATTGAAAAGGAAGCAATCCTCCCAAAAGCATTCCTGGAGGCAAGAATTATACTGATACCAAAACCAGGAAAAGATACAACTAAGAAAGAGAACTACAGGCCAATCTCCCTCATGAACATAGATGCAAAAATACTCAATAAAATCTTAGAAAATAGATACAACAAATCATCAAGAAGATCATACAGCATGACAGATAGGATTCATCTCAGGGATGCAAGGATGATTCAATATTGAGAAATCTATAAATCTGATACACTATATCAATAGAGTGAAAATTAAAAACCACATGATCATCTTCACTGAAGCAGAAAAGGCTTTGGACAATGCCCAACACCCATTCATGTTCAAAGTCCTACAGAAAACTGGAATAGATGGCCTCTACTTCAATCTGCTAAAAGCCATTTATGAAAACCCAAGGGCTAACATAATTCTAATTGGGAAAAAACTGAAATATTTTTCTCTTAGATCTGGCAAAAGACAAGGATGCCCTCTATTACCACTTCTATTCAATATAGATCTGGAATCATGAGCTATAGAAATTTTACAAGAGAAAGAAATAAAAGGAATAAGAACAGGTAAAGAAGTTAAATTTTCATTATTTCCAAGTGAAATGATACTTTACTTGGAAGACCCATAAAACTCTACCAAGAAGCTACTAGAATTAATACAGAAATTCAGTAGCATAGCAGGTTATAAAGTCAATACTCAAGAGTCAACAGCATTCCTTCACACAGATAAAAAAAACACGCTGAGAAGGAAATTATAGAAACAGTACCTTTTACAATTGGGCAGTGAAAAATGAAATA
>NW_004524726.1:2300598-2304151 GCF_000260255.1 Octodon degus
TCTCTCTCTCTCTCTCTCTCTCTCTTTCTTTCTTTCTTTTTTGTGTGTGTTGAACTGGGGATTGAACTCAGGCCCTTGCACTCGCCAGGCAAGCACTTATTCTACTGAGCTATCTCCCTGGCCTCTCTCCTTCAGTTTCTTAATCATTCCATCATTATCTTTACGATCAACTTTAGGCCTCACTAGGACAATGAGAGCAGGGGGCAGTAAAGTTACAGTTTAGAATACAGTTTTGCATGTGCAGTTTCCAATGATATGGAGATAAAATAGAAAAGTACGTTATGCACGTATCTGTTAGAGCATATCTTGGAGGATGTGTAGCACATGAACCAAAATTCACTGATCTTCATCCACCTTCACATTCACAGAGAATATGATGGTGATGATACACAACCAATGACTCAGGGATAGATAACCAGTTATTCCATTTTACCTGTCCAGCAAGCTCTATCACTGCATTCTCGGATGGACTGATCTGGGCCACTCCATGGTAGGTACAAATATCAGAGTTTTAAAGTACATTAACCGGTACTTGCCAAGCCAGATGTATGCATAGGCAATGTACACTTAATATATACATAATATTACACATACTTGAGAGTCAAGGCCTTAGAGTTGACTAAAGTCCAAAGTATATTTTTGTATTATCAGTCTGCAATCAGAAGTTAACATTTCACCTCTATGGAACAGCTCCCTCATGAGTATCATGAGGTAAACATATGTGTGAGCATTAAATAGTATTACCTGTATGAAGTGCTAAAAACAGTGTTGTTGCTGTGTTTGATAAATATAAATATTTTGAATTTTGTTCTACTAAAAAAATGTAATTTGTTTTCTCATAGTCAGAATTATCTATCATTACTGGTATTCTCCTTGAACATAATTTCAGTATCTCCAGGAAAAGTTAGCAGGAATTCATCCATTTAAAAAAAATAATCTGCTCATGGCCAATTGTCATGATCTTGTGACACAGAAATGTTTCTCTCCTCTTCCTGCTGATAATTAAGCCAACATTATCTGGTTTTGCAGTGGAATTCTGGTTACTGAAAATGTGTCATAGGACATCAAAGTCTCAGATGATATTTATAGTTCAGGAATAAGTAACTTATAAGACATTTCTTCATCAGTAACTTATTTTTCATGAGATTATACTTATTCATTTCTAGGATGTGGTTCTGATTTGAATTAGCAAGAATGTCTTGTTTCAGCTTTCTCTATCCAAAAAGAGAAACTTTTTCAAACAGATTCAGTTTAGAGTTTATTGCATGATAAGATTTTAGACAAAACAGCCCTTGCTTATGGAAGGCTTTCAATATTACAATGACCAGATGCTAAGAATAGTCATTTCACACATTCAACCTCATTAGATTGAAAAGGTATCACAAAAATGTTAACAAATCCTTCATGTACATTCATTCAAAATACCAGATAAATCAAGTAGCATTGCAAATAAAACTTTCTAGATCACTTAAGAATGTTTATTGTACAATCTTATCATGATTTATGCTTTGTTAGCACATACTTATCATGAAATATTCTTATTCACATATAAAAGACTTATCAGCATGTGAAAACTTACTATTACTTGAACAATTAATGTCCAAATACCCAGTGATATATTAGGTTGTCAGTGATCTCTTCAAACTAAAAAACAGAAAAAGAAAAATTGAGTGTTTTAGCATATGTTTTATTATTTTATAAAACCTGAAATATTAAATGTAATATTCATCATATTCATCAATACTAATGAAATACATCTGAATAGCTTAAGCCATTTTCTCCAAATAGCTTCATTTTAAAATATTTAATTGTACAAAAGATGCTAAATATTGACATGTGGAGTGTGTGTGTGTGTGTGTGTGTGTGTGTGTGTTTGAAATATAACCATTTAAAGTTAAGGTAAACAATAACATGGACCACACTTTTCTGAGAATGTGTTATCAATTTTGGTCTTTTAGCATCAACACTCCTTAATTTCTTTCTATTTTGAATATTTAAAAACTTCCTATTCGAACACATCCTGGATACTTCGCCTCATATTTTAGCTTAAGTGAACAGAATCAGATATTTCTATTTTCAAAATATAATAACTACTACAAAATCTTTAAAAAGTTGGTTGTCCACATAATCTTGAGTACATCATATTGATGCAAAAAGATTTTATAAGCCAAGATTATATAACTTCATGTGAATATGCCAAATTGTAATAGTTGATTCCCTATGACAGTAACAAAAGTCGAAGGTTGTGTTGCTGCAGGATGCTATTTCTTTGATATTTCTTGATTTACAGTACCAACAGCCAGTCCAGTACTCAAAACTGAGTATGCCACGTTATCTAAATTGTACAAGTTACTGCCCAGAGGGATCTGAGCAATTGTGTAATGATCTAAAGCAATTAGTTTGGATACAAAAATGAACTGTAGAAAAGAAAGTCTGTTTTTTAATACCAGTGTAAAGGAGGATTCAACATTTCCTTTTCTTATTTAGTCCAAAAGCCCTTAAATCTTAAGAATTTTATGAACTATTCAACTCTCTGAATCCTAAAAAAATCAATATTCTTCAACTATTTCTATTCACACAAAGCAGAAATCAATACAGAATTAAGTAAACTACCTAGAGAAAATTATAGGGAAATTATTTTCCTTCTAGTGTTCTGACTGATGAAGAAGTAATTATTTAACCACACATTTCAGTGTCATCCATTTATCTAGGTATCCATTACAAAGAAGTAGCAGAGATTATTGAAAAAATATTGCATTGAAAATTACAATATCTAGATTTTTTATTATGCAGTATTGAATTCCTGTTTTGTCCTGTGATAAATGGGTGTCATATTTCACTCAGGGAAGTTTGGAAATTTGGGACTTCACAAAAGAATATACTCTTGGCAAAGTTTGACTAAAGGAAGTCTTTTGTAATCAGATACATGAAAATATGTAGGCTCCTTTGCGAAAAAGACAATAAAGATCTTAAATAATCTTTAGGACAAGAAGCTATACCTAAGTCCACATTCCTGAGCAGTTTGAATAAAAAAAAATTTGATTGTTTAAATAGTATACTGATTTTATTTTATTCATTTTTATGAATTTTTGTTGTTAATACTAAACATGAGGTGTACTTTTCACTTTTACGTGCACAACACAATAATGTTAACTATGAGAACAATGTAATAATTGCAGTCTGGAGAACTTACCTATCATGCATAATTTAATATTTGTATCTGTCGAACAGCAACATCCTATAACTCCCCTCAGCATCTGGTAAACATCATTCTACTTTGTGTGAATCTATTTTCTTATGTGTCATATAATTGGAATTATGAAATTTTGTCCTCTTATAATTACCTTATTTCACTTGGTATAAGTAGCTCTAGGTTCACACCCATCATCAGATGTGGCAAGAATCTTTGCTCTTTAAGGTTAAGTGATATTCCAGTGTCTGTGTACATGCATGAGCATGCACATCCCTGTGTCGTGTGTGTGTTCATATGGACATGGGTCAGTTCTTTATTATTTCATCAGTGATTGATTATTTAGTTGTCTCTGTTTTGTGA
>NW_004524726.1:2307836-2313727 GCF_000260255.1 Octodon degus
ATTTTTGCCAATAACAAAATTCTAGCTTTTGAATGAAAAATTACATTTTGGAAAATGTATTATCTGCCCCATAACTTGGAGTTTTGCCAACACTTAAAATCTTTTCAAATAAGATTCATGAGGGTATTTATGCGTGAGACTTTTGATGTTGCATAATGACGTGTGTCACAATTTGAGTGGGCTGCATATTACCGTGAATTAATATTTTCCACATGATCAGTGTATGGAGTTATGGAATCATGCTGCCATGAGATCTATTCAAAGTACAAATGGGCTAATGTAGCAGAATATGAAATTATTGATAAGGCTCCTGGTGCTGTGTTGCCACAAACCTTTATGAAACTCTTTTTTAAAATTTTGTTGTGGTCTCAGACAAAAATAACAACAATGATCTGAAAAGGGTACTAATGTGTGTTTCCTTCTCTAGCTTCATTTCTGTCTAAAATTAAAAAGTCATCAATTATAATTTGTTACACCATGTTTTGCCTGCTCACATTTTCAAATTTTATTTCTCTGGTCATGGGATTTATCAATATTAAACAAAGTCAAAGCTGTTGCCAAGTCTTTCTGTTGTAGAATTTAAAGTAGTGTGTTGACTTTTGTTCCTTACTCCAGACTTAAGAGTCTGCTATATTGCTGAATGTCTGAACCCAATATTTGACTAGAGTTATTCACTGGCTTTTTTTATGTATTTGGAACACAGTCTCACTATGCAGCTCAGACTCACAGTAATCCTCGAGTTTTCAGTCTCCCCAGTGTTGGTATTTCAGGCGTGCACCACCATGCCTGGTCTCGGTGGCCAGTTCAGCACACCCGGGAGTGGGGCTGGCATTGCATGTGGTGCAGGGGATTGAGTCCCAGTCCTTCCACTAGCCTAAGCAGGCACTTAGTCCACTGAGCTATCTTGCTGGCCCTCACAACTGGCTTTTGAAAAAATTATTGGATTACATGCACATTCTAGCTGGCTTGCTGTTAGGAGATGGCTTTGGTCTGAAGAGGCAGTTTACTGTGCACATGATATAAAAGCTTTGTCATCTTTTCTGACTCTTCTCACTTTCTGCTTTCTGGCTTCCACATCATGAACGGGTCCCCTCTGCCCAGAACTTTCCACCATGCCCTCATGTCTTAAACTAAACCAATTGTGGACTAAGTAGTTGGATTAAATTTCAGTTGGATTAAAAGTCTGTCCCAGTAACAAAGAAAAGGACTAAGACAGGTACAAAATTCCCACTCATTTTGTGACTATGTATTAAATAATGCTAGAACCTCAAAAAATAAAAATAAAAGTAAAGAAAAGAAATGTTCATCCTTTTGTTCATCTTTTGAAACATGTTCCATATTTACTACTCCTTACCGAACAGTCTCTGCTGTAGTAAGCATAGCTAAATGCACAATCACTCATTTGGTGCCATAAGAAACATTTAAATCATTTTTTTTTTTTTTCAGTTCTAGGGCATGTAAAATCTGAAAAAAATCAGACTTCCAAATTTAAATACCCTATCCAAACATGTGCATCTGATGAAGGCTGGCCAAATAGCTCAGTGGATTAAAGCCCCTATAAGTTGGCACAAGGGGGGGGCTTGAATCCCTGGCCTGTCATGCTGCCCCTGTCCCCGGGGCGCACTGAGACAGCAATTGAGACTGGGTGTGGTGGTGCGCGCCTGTAATCCCAGCACTTGGGGGGCTTTAAACAAGAGAATCACTATGAGTCCAATCTAATATTGAGACCCTGAACACCCTGTAGACCCTTCCCTAAAAATACAAAAAGTGCATGTGAAATGAATATACATTTCTTAGAATAAGAGGTACAAATGGCAAATACATATATAAAATTTTTTCAATATCATTGGTCATTTGAAAGGTGAAAATGAAACAATAATGAGATGCTATCTTACTCCAGAAAAAATGCTCATTATCAAGCAATCAATGGAAATAGCAGAGATATAGGAGCACAAGAGAAAATATGTAACGTCTTCAAGCATAGATTCCACATTGGACAGAGTGTAAAATCTACCATAATTTGTGGAATGAAACAACTCACAAGGTCAGCCAATTTTAAACAAAAAGAAACCAGACATCATATGGAAGAAACTTTATTATAAGGAGTTTCATAATTTTATGACAATACACATATAGGAAAAGACAAATATTTAAGCTTATTAACGCAGTTATTCTAAACAAATTTAAATCTCTGTTATAATATTAAAACCATTTTTGGTTGATTTTACCACACATAGCTGAAACTCAAGAGTGTTTTCTGTCAATTAAATCCAGATGACATTCAGGAGATCTGAAAATAAAACGTCTGTTATTGCTTGAAAATGATTAACCACATAGTAGTGTAACATACAAAATTCATAGAAGTTAGGATTATACAGTATAGAAAAGAAAAAAGACAGATATTCAGTTATTTTTCAATAATTGAAGCAAGAAATGCTAAACAAAAATCAAATTAAGACATTTCTATGATGATCTTTGCAAATGAAAACTGTTTAAGAAATTAGAAGAACAAGTACATTTTATAAAACATGCGTGTTAAAAATGTTCTTTTCTCTGTTGGAAATATTAAAATGATTTTATATTTGAAGTTATGTATTTTTATGAGGAGTGTTCTGTCATGCCTATTTTAAAAGTGTTTATTTATTTCTTATTTTCTTATTTAAAATAATAAGATAATTACTATTTTGGATTTGAATAAACTGTAAATACATGTAGGTATAATTTATCTCATAAGAGGCATTTATAAATTGGATTGAAGTACCAGTAAAAGTTTATTAATATAATTTATAATGAACTCATTAGAAAGTCAATTATTGATTATTTAAAATCATGTCTCTCTCATTAACAATTTTTATCAGATTTTGTGCAGCTATTTTTTGTCTGTCTTAGTCACCTGTTTTCTAAGATGTGATAAAGACTTTAGTTGTTAAACATCCAGAGAAGCCTCAAGACATTATTACCCTGTGGCAGAGGCGGGTGAGCTGAACATCACTATCTGCCTGAAAATCAAATGCCTTAGATATAACACGGAACTGCTGTTTTCCAACAAGCACGGATATTCTAAAATTTCAATCCCTATAGAATGTGGAAAACAACAATATATACATACACAAGAGAGCTGGAAGGGATGTACAGCTGCTTTCTCTTAGTTCACTGAGAGTGAAAGCTTTTACTAATATTGTTTAGACAAGATCTTATGCCTGCATCTTGTCCTCTGAATAACAGTAGGACAATAATATGAAGACAAAAATATGTGATGTATTCATTATTGTAGCTGTCCTACTGTTTCATTGTTATTTTATTTTTTCTCATTAAAATGAATTTAAGAAAAGAATAAAAGAAAGAGACCAATTAGCTCCTCACTTCAATTCATGGTGTCTATAAACACTGTAGAAACAAAAGATTTTGAAGCATAATTCCAATTTGGAAGTAACTACAAAAATAGAGTTACAAGTAAGAATAACCTCCACAGTACGGATTTCTCTCTAGTTCAGCCATCTCCTAAATAATTTCCAAAATACATAAGTAGATCACATTAATATATTTAAGAAAAATAAAGTCTGAAATTAATCTTTTTTAAAAAAACTTTATTCATTTTAATGTGAAGAAAGGATAAAATAGCAATTAAAAAGTTTCAAAACAGGTTAGTAGGATGTTTATAGTAATTAACATACTGTATATTCTTGTCTTTGTAGTAGTTATTCAGAGGACAAGACACAGATATGATATCTTGTCTAAACAATATTAGTACAAACTTTTATTCTCAGTGAACTAAGAAAGAAGTAGCTGTATACCTATCCTAACTCTCTTGTGTATACATGTATATATATTTTTCTTCCCCCTCATTTTTTTTCACAACAAAACTGTCCTTTATTTACACTCTTTTGAAGTTAGTAACACATGACACTAGGTTGCTTAGCAAGTGATAGAAAACCTTAATCAGACAGGATGTTCATCTCAGGAATAAGGCAGTTTATTTGTGTTAGGCACTGGGCCAAGCCCCACCTACATATATTTAATCAATTTCCTAGCTTCATGGCTCCCAACATATCCCCCATTGTCATTATGTTTTTTCAGAGATGAGTGTTCCACTCAGTTAGAGAAGCTGTATTAGGAGAAGTCTTTAAAGGACCTTTTCATACTTGAAACCAGTTTAAAGACTGTGTGTACTTGAATTCAGCAAATAACCCAATGTAGTCCAATAGTCCATAATAGTAGTGGGTTATCAGCAGAACTGGCAGTTGTTAGAAGTTGTTGACTTGAGTCTTTTACAGCTCATAATATTAATGTGGCTTTGTATTTTATACCTCGTGGTTATACTTTTCTGCTGGATGGTTAAGACTAAGTTAAAGCAAAACCTATATAACTAAAAATGTAACTTTTGTATCTGACAAAGTCAGTTCAATTTCCTTAGGATTTCTATTGGATGTACAGTGCCTTGCAGATCTTTTGTCAGTGCCAGTCATCTGGATGAGTCATGGCCATTGCTTGACCAATTTGCACTCTGTGAAAGCCTGAGAGAAATTTTTCTCTCTAGGTGACTCTCCTTAGGTACATCACCAAGATATAAATGCTTTTAAGAGTTTTAACATCTTTTGAACTACTGTAACATGGATTAACCCAAGAATTTTAAAAATAAATCAGAGGCATCCAACTTCTCACAACTACTTATCAAACTACAATGCCTTGAAATTTCCAAAAGAAAATTCAGGCCAACCCTATCTTACTACCAGAGGAAATATTTTTTCTAATTTTTTCTATCATTATATTTTATTTTTCTGAGACAAAGTACAAAAAATTTGTAAATGAAAAATAAAACAATAATAATTATAAATACATTGTATATCATTGTTATCAAAATGATTTTTCTGTTCAAAATATATACTTAAGACTATTACACAAAAGAACAGATAATCGCACAGATTTTCTTTTCAACAAACTAACATAAAATAGTAGTGTAAAGGAAATATGTTAGCATATATATTGGAATTTTGTAAAACAGAAAAATATGTAATTATGGGAAATATTTGATCTTCCTGCTTCCTGCTTATCTCTCTGTTATTTTGTTTTCAAATTGAATATGTAAATATATTTGTCTATCTTTTTTTTTTTTTTTTTTGAAGGAAGGAAAGGTTTATTTAGCTCACAGTTACTGGAAGTTTCAATCCATACTCAGCTGGCTCCAAGGCAGAGTGACACACAGCAGAGAGCAGGACTTCATGGCAGCCAAACAGCACCAACAACAACAAGGGGCAATGGCTACCACATTTGTCTATCATGTCTCACATATACTATTTACATATATAGAATTTCTCTTATAAAAGAATCCATGTGGTATTTGAGGTGTGTATGTCACTTTTCTTTTTTTTCATTTTATTCATTTCATTTTATTTTTTTTGTAACAAATACACTCTTTTATTTCCAGATATGTTACATATATATAAACTCTCTTAAACTGATGTTCTTTTTTTTTCTGTAACATCAGTTATTTTTACTTTAAAGAAGAAAAAATTTTAAAAATGATACAAAATCTCACAACAAGATTTTAGGAGAGTAACAGTGATTAGTACACTGTGTATTGCTACTGCCAAAGTAGTTTCTCATATTACAAGATATAGGCAAGAAATAATAGACAACATAGGTACAAACCTCTGTTGTTTTTTTAAAGTCAAAAAAAATGGAAATATATTTTTTAAAGTTTCTAATACTAGGAGAAGATATCATACAATGTCTTTTAAATAAATTGTAAGTCAAAGATACAGTATAAGTCTTAGAACAAAAATTAAGATTAAGCAATATTCAGAAAATTAAATGTTTCAAAAAAATTGAACTAAGAAAAAGTTTTTATGACAGCAAAGAAGTACTAAGAGTAAAACATAAGATAAATACTG
>NW_004524726.1:2316487-2335262 GCF_000260255.1 Octodon degus
ATAGTGAGGTTAAGCTTAACAGCCTAAGTTGTATGGTAATAACAATAAGCTTGTCTTCTGGATGGTTAACAACCTAAGTTTGCAGACCAAAATTAGATGAAAAGGAGGGCCTCAAGGAAAGCCAACATTTTGGCTCTAGCCTTCCAAGGTCAATTAAGACTCAGGACATATGAGAACTTGTACTGTAACTTCATGTAACTCAGCAGTGTCCCAAATTTTCTGATCAAGGAGATTATAGGGCCAAAGAGGACAGTGATCAATGATGAAAGTGTGCCTAAGGAGAGTCACATGGAGAGAAAACTTTCTCTCAGGCTTTCACAGAGAGCACATTGGCCAAGCAATGGCCGTGATTTGTCCACATGACTGACACTGACAAACATTCTGAGGTAAAGGATCTCACAATAAATCCTGAGGCGATTTCACTGACCTTATCAGATCCAAAAGCTACAACTCTTGTTGAATAGGACCTGCTTTACCTTGGTCTTAACAGCCCAGCAGAAAAGTATAAAAATAAAATATAAGAGGTAAAGCCATGCTGTTATGTTGATCTGTAGGGGACTCAGGTCAACAATTTCTGACATTGCCAGTAAAGTGGAAGACCCAATACTAGTATGGACTGCTGAACTTTTTGGATTATTTTGCTGAGTTAACACACGTATAATATTCAAATAATGGAATTTAACAAAAAACGGGTATACAGATGAATGTCCATTTTGTATTTGTGTATTCAAAGTGGTTAGGATATATAGTTACATTCTCTTAAAGAATAGAGTGATTTGTTCTAATTGTGTTTGTAGATAGGATATCATGTCTGCATCTTCTACAGCAATTAACCACTGGGAAGAATGTATATAATGTGTTAATTATTGAAACTGTCCTACCAATTTGATTTGAAACTGTCTCATTGCTATTTGTTTATCAATAAAATTATGGAAAAAATTTTAAAAATAAAAAAAGAAGTTATGGTTTTTACTCTAACATTTCTTTTTCATCTGCTATCAGCAGAATATTTGTTTTCATTGCTTCCATTTCTGTAATCATTTGATTATTGCCTTTATTGACGATCACATCATTTTGAGCTTTATGTTCTTTGCTTTTTGGTTGGTCTAATGCTTCTATCATGTATTACTTTTTCAAAGAAAGCTGATGCACCTCTTCTAGCATTTTATTTTGAGCTTGGAGAATGTTTTATTTACCATTTTTTACATTCTTTAAAATGATCTTTACTATGTTCTGTTTTAATTAACTTGGACTGAATAGCTCTTTTCTTAACCACATTCTTAAGTTGTTTTTCATATGCCTCAATTTTCTGTATGAAAGTGTGCATAGTCAAGATAAAAGGTTGCCAACAAACAACCACTAGGAAGGCAGTGTGCAATGTGTTAATAATTAAAACTGTCCTACCAGTTTGATTTGAAACTGTCTCATTGCTATTTATTTCTCAATAAAATTATGGAAAAAATGAGGTATATAAAGTAAAGTCATATTAATATGCTGATCTGTGAAAAGCTCAAGTCAACAACTTCTGTGGATAACCCACTACTACTGTGGACTGCTGGACTGTGTTGGATTGTTTTGCTGAATTCACGCACCTATAGTATTTAGATGCCAATAGAATATCCATCTCTGACAGGACTAAACAAAAAAAGGGGATACAAAGGAAGGACCATTTGTATCTGTATATGCAGAATAGTTAGGATACTTATATAGCTACTTTTGCTTAATTCAATGAGAAGAAAGATTTGTACTAATAGTGTTTGGACAGGATATCCTGTCTGCATCTTGTACTATGGATAATCACCAAGAAAATAACAACGTAAAATGTATTAATTATTGAACTGTCCTATTAATCGGTTTTGAAACTGTATTATCGCTATTTATTTCTCAATAAAATAAATTTTTAAAAAATAAGAGGCTTCATTTTGGTTTTAATGATTAGATTCTCATTCTCTATCTCTGCTACTTTTTCCTGTATCTGCATAGAATTCTCTTAGGTAATTTTATAAGTACTGAACTTCTGCAGCATACTGCTCATTAATAATTGAATTCGGATAGTTTCTCATTTTCAAGAAGTACTGGTCCTTGTTTTACTACAAAATGTTGAAATTCCTGGTCTTTTATTTCACATTTTGTTTGGTCAAGGGAAAATTGTGTATGTCTTGGAACTCTATGTATCAGTAGTGTTTCAGTGGTAGGGATATCTTTATATTTTTTTCATTCATTTTACCCAAGTGCATTTTACTCTGAGTTTTTTTAACATTTCCTAAAAAATACATAGATTTTTGGGGGCAGAGAGATAACTCAGAGGCATAAGCACTGACATGGCAAGCACAAGGACCCAAGTTCAATCCCTGGTCCCACATACCCTGAGGTCTGCCTGGGCATGCCATCTCGGCCCTGGATGTGGGTTCCCACATTGTGGCCCTGGTACTGGGCATGGTGGTGCACACCCGTAATCCCAGCACTTGGGAGTTGAGCCAGGAGGATCTCTACAAGTTCAAGACCAGCTCGGAGGCTGCAAGTGAGCACAAGCCTAGTCTGAACTGCATAGTGAGACCCTGTCTGAAAAAACAAAACAGTGCATGGATTATTAATACTGTTTGCCTAAGTGGGAGTAATTTGTTTACTAATGCTTCTAATTCTGTAATTATCTTCAATTTTATATCTCCATTTAAATTGTCACTTATGATTTTTATTTAATAAAATTAATTTTTCCTTCTCAATGAGGGAAAGCTCAAATTTATCATTATTTTATTATTCTTTCAAAATTGGCTTTATTCTTCTTTGACCCAACAGATCTTGCCATTTCCTCCAAGCCATGTGGTTCCACTGGCCACAAGCTGAAGGGCTTTAGGAAATATTTTGAGTTCTTCTACTTTTACTTTTTCAGACCAAGTTGTAACAGTGTCATATCTCTTCACAGGAACAGCTTTTCATAAAATAATTTGTCCACATCTACATCTTTAGCTACAAAGTGCACAGTACACCCAGTGATTGTGATTCCAGCTTCCAGGACTTGTTCATGAGCATTCGAAACCTTAAAAGAAGGCAGCAGGGATGGGTGGATATTGAGCATTTTCCCATCCCATTTTCTAACAAAGGGGCCAGACAGAATTCTCATGAATCCTGCAAGACAGACTATATATGTGGAGAACTCATATGTTTAATCCAGGCAATGCAGCTTTGTTGGAAGTGAGGACAACAATGTGAGCAGAGCTGTTTAGATCGCTGTTTAGATCTTTAGTACTGTCTATAAGTGCTTAGAGATTCAGTCCTGTTCCGTGTATCAAGAGAGCCACTCTTGCCTTTTAAGGTTGGGCAGGAAAATGCGATTCACCAACACTGAATGCTTTGTCTGAACCTATTTGTCTGCATGTTTTCAATGAGATTCTTGACTTTCACCTGTGGGAAACCTTCAGGGCGGGCAACCACACTGCCAGTTACCCAGGCCTCCTCTTGGCACTGTTGAATATCTCAGTATTTGCTCTGCTTAATCTTTTGAAACAATGAGGGCAGCTCCAACTCCACAGTTAAATTTTCTGGCCATTTTTTCTTCAGAGAGCTGTCCTTCCTGCTGTAGCCATGAGAAGATCCTGGGGATCCTCCAGGTGCAGGCATCTAAATCCACTCCAATTTTCCTAGGGAAGACTCTGTGAATGTTTTTGAGCAATCCTCCACCAGTAATATGGGCAAAAGCCTTGACACGTCCTGATCGTCTGACAAGTAACAGCAAGCGGCTGTAGATTCTGGTTGGAGTTAGAAGCAAGGCTCCTAGAGTCTGGTCACCACAATGAACAGGTGTTAAGAGGAGTATTCCAGTGAAGATTGTGCTACAATTTTCCTCACAAGGCTAAAGCCATTGCTGCAGAGACCAGAAGAGGCTATCCCAGCAGTGACATCCTCTTCCAAGATCTGCTCCAGGTGAGGGCATTTCTGATCCTGCTCCACGGCGCACACAGCTAAGCCTTCTAGGTCATACTCCCTAGGAGGGTACATGTCTGCAGCCTCACCTCCTAAGAGAGTACATTCGGCTTGCTTACAAGCCTCAGTGACTCCAGCAACAGCAACTTCTGTAGTACTGAGGTGAAGTTTTCCACAGGAAACATAGTCAAGGAAGAAGAGGTGCTCTGCTCCTTGTGCCAGAATATCATTCACCTACATTGCAACTAAATCTTTCCAGAGGCCAGAAGAGGATCTTAGAAACCAGCAGCTTTCAAATCAAACTGACCGGCAAAACCTTGAAGATTAACATCACAGCAAGGTCTTCATGTAGCTTTTGCTAAAGGCTGAATTTTCTTAACCAGCATATTTCCAGCTTCAGTGTCTACCCTAGAGTCCTTATAAATCAAGTTCCTAAAGAATCTCATTATTTTAAATATTTATTTCTGTTTAAAAGTTTGTAGTTAATTTGTATGTGTCAATTCACTATTGTGTGATTTTTAAAGCTCTTCCTTCATTTATTTGACATAGTGCCAAATATCACCTAAATGTGATCCCCCAATCATCCCAAGGCACAGTAATTTTAAATTTATTGAGAATTGCCATACTGTTCAGAGACATCACATTTTGAGGTACTATAAGCAGAAAACTGTAAACATTGTTATAATTTATCAGTATATCAGACTTCTCTGAATTGTTTATAACTATATTTAAAGCTGAATTATCTGTGAAAGGTCTTAAATTCTCAAGAATTACGTATCTTTGAAATGTGTCTGAGATGGAATATTTCTGTTTTGAGAGAGAATGTTAACATTATCGTTACTGAATTTCTCTCCCATTGAAAAAAATGTCTTGGAATCTTCAAAATGCTGAATTTTTTTCATAGAAAGGACTTCTTATTGCTTCTCTGTAGGACCTTTTAAGGTTTTCATGATGAGGATTTCATTATTTTCATCTCTGATACTCCATCCTTCCAAACCCTCTACAGTTTGTGTGCCAAATAATAGATTTTTTTCTCAGCTAATTTGAGGACTTTCTACTTCAATAATACTTTCATTCAGCATTTTGGTGATTTCAGATTGTACCGTAGTAACATTCTTCAAAGTCTGTATTCAAAGATCCTGAAATGACTCCAACTGATGTTGAAAGACTTTCAATGATGATTTTGACTGGATTGATTTTCTTATTCTGATATGTAGTTTTTATGTTATTTCACTTAATTTAAAATTTCTAATTTTCATGACAGGTCTACAGTAACAACAGATGATCTAGGAAAATACATTTTTCAACATAAATGCTTTCAGTAAGTGTCAAAAAATAAGTATCTAATGTAAATTATGTAGGGGTTAAGGATAAGGTTGATATGAGCCAAGCATGGATTAACTTCACAGGGACTGACTCTAGTGTAATCATTTCTTTCCTTACAATTGAAATGAGGGGAAATGGTATTTCTAATGTCATTGGTCAACAGACCAAAGGGAATATCTATGCTCTCAGGAAGAGATACAATCATGCAGGCTTATAGTAACTTTTATAATTTCATGTAATATAAACATACAATAAAAACCAAAACAATGAGCCTTAGGATGGAAAGAAATATGAATTAACTTATGTAATACAAATGACATTAAAAATACATAGAAATAAAAGTGTAGCTTGCAGATACTATATTTAATCTCAGTATCTTCAAAATAAATAACAAAATGAAGTAAAATAATTGAAATTATCAGGATGGAATAAAAAAGTATAAAAAATAAAATCCATGAATATGAAATCAAATAATGAAAATACTCAAACACAGAAATAACTGTGAAACAAATGCGGCATATCTTTAATGATGAGATATCAAATATCAAATCACCCATTTACCAAGCACCTAGAAAATAAAAATATATTCTTGCAATTCACACATCATAATAGGAAAGAAAAACTTAAAAGCAGAATAAAAATATTTTCTAAGGTTGTGAAATAGACAATTACTGAGTTCTCAATAGAAGAAATGGCAAAGTAAGGAAATGTAATGCTGGGATGAAATGATGAACATACTTAAAAATAATTAAATTAAGAAAATTGGTAGGGCCAACCAAATAGCCCAGCATATTAAAGCACCTGCTTAGGCAGATTAAGGGGCCAGGAGTTTGATCCCCTCGCTGCTGTGCCAGCCCCGCCCCAGGGGTATGCTGAGACAGCAATTGAGACTGGGAGTGGTGCCGCATCCCTGCCATCCCAGCTCTTAAGAGTCTATAAACAGGAAGATCATGAATCGGATCTATACAGTGAGACCCTGAACACCCTGTCCAAAAAAAAGAAAAAAAAAAGAAAATTGGTAACTTGTGAGGTAAATATGTAGGTTGTCTAACTGATTATTGATTTTTTGAGGTATGAATATCAGAAACAACTTAAGTATTTTATACACTTAAATATTAATATTTTATTATTCTAAAGGAGTTAAATTGAGTCAGTGTAAATTCTTGATACTGCCTTGAAATAAGGCAAAATTACAAAGCTTACTTTACTAAATCAAAGATGCATTTTGTAATCTATGTAATTACAACAGGAGACAAATAAGTGTAAGCAATCTTGCTTCTAATAATGTACATTAAAAGAAAATGATATTAAAACTAAATTAAAGAGAAAAATTGGAAAAGCATGTGAGGTCAGAAAAGAAATCATAACATGGCATGTTAACAATAAAACATATTCATGTAAGGCTTAAGTATAAGAACACGAATAGTAAAACACAAATATGAGCATATATATGAAAAAACTAATAGTTATGCAATTTATAATTTGTAAGATTCACTTAAATGTAACCATTTATAAAAGCCGAAACTAGACCAATATCAGTGATAGACTATGTAAACCTTATCCAAAGAAACTTTTGAAATAATGCTGATAATAAAAATGTGAACTTTAAGGCATAAGTGCTAGTGTGTCTTGTGAAATGTTCTAAAAAGCAAAGGAATGTAAACAGGCTGCAAAGGGGGATTTCAAAGATCCACTTACAGATGAATGTACACAAGAGCTGTGGATAATGTGCTATCAAGCAACAAAAGAACGATTATTTATTTATTTTTATTAGTACATGCTTTCAATATGTAATAACTAATTTATTAAAAATAACAGTATGCGTACATAACACACCCCAATTCTTTTTTCTCTTTCCATTGTCCTAGTTTATTGCCAGCATTGGACATATTTTTAATCTTATAAATCCTTATATGGTTAATTTTCATACATGGAATTTAACAACCAGATTAATAAGCCAAATAATGTATAAAAGAAATAACAAAATAATATTAACTCAAGGTACACTTTGAAACACATTGTGCATGCTGGATTGTAACATCTTTTTTCTCTTTTTTCCTATTATCTCTTTTTATATTGCACTTTATTTATATATTGAGTTTCTCATGTAAGATTAAACATGTGATATTTAAGCTTGTGTGCTTGATTTAACATTATGGTCTCAAAGTGCCTCCATTAATCTATAAATGGCAGAACTTTATTGTCCTAGTTACTTTTCCTGCTGCTGAAGGCAAATACCCAACATTCAAAGTCAAAAGGGGAAAGATTTATTTAGCACACTGTGTGTAGATGTTACATCATCTGGCTTCAATGCAGGGTGGAAGATGACAGAGAGGCAATCGTTTATGTGGGCTAGAGACAGCAAAAGCAATAGTTGATGTGCGACAAGCTTCTTTTACCCCTTGTATTGTGTCCAGAGATTGAGACAGGGCATGGTAGCACACATCTATAATCTCAGTGCTTGGGAGACTGAAAACAGGAGGATCGCTACAAGTCCGATCTGTGTAGTGAGACCCTGTAGACCCCATATACATAAAAAAAGAATATCTATTCTTTCCACTTCTTTTATACACTGGGCTGAGTATTCTAATTGTTTTATTGTAATGAGCAAAGTAAAGTGAAAGGCTTCTATTAAGGATGAAGTAATAACACATTCACAGATGATGAGACTGATACATAAAAAGTATAGAATCACCATTTGACTCTAAATGTATTCACAGGCAATTTGCATCAAATTCTCCTATTTATATTCAGTAAGACCCAGAAATTAAATTTTCAAACATTTTCTTTTACAGTAGCAACAAAGTGTGAAATGTTTAGAAGTTAAAACATATATGATGACCTGTATCTTACAAATAATAAAACATTTTCAATACAAATTAACACAAATCTGAATAAATTAAAATGTCAGTGAATACCACTAAATGCTTAATAAAATATCAAAAATATTTGTCTTTTTCCAAGAATATTGAGCATCCAGGATGCTTATGTATAGGTGACCAGGATATAAAATTGTAAAATGTTGACAGAATTTGAAAAAGTTACACATACACCTACCACATGGCCTAGCCATTCTACTCCTAGCCACTAATCCTAAAGGAATTGATGTGTATTTCCATAAAAATGAATATACTTATTCATTCACTTACTGATTAATTTTATTTTTTCAATATGAAAAATATATAAAGGAAAACTAAAATGCCCATCAAAATTAAATTATGAGACAAATTATGATATGACATTATATTGGAATTTTATTCACCAATTAAAGAATACTTAAGTTGCTGGCCAAATAGCTCAGTGGATTAAAGCACCTGCTTAGGAGACACAGCAGTTGGGGTTTGATCCCAAGTGTGCTGTGCTGGCCCCTCTGCTGGGGCCTGCTGAGATGGACATTTAGACTGGGTGTGGTGGTGCATGCCTGTAATCCCAGCTTTTGGGAGGCTGAAAACAGGTGGATCAGTACCAGTCTGATATACATAGTGAGACCCTAGAGACCCTTACTAAGATACAAAAAGAAAAAAATACTTAAGATACAAAAATTATTTGGTGCTGGCACATTCTGATAATCATAGAGTTGACAGGCAGTACTTTATGTCATTTATACCTACAGAAGGCTTCCAGGCAGGTCTACACAATATAAAGAGCCATATTATGCACTGAAAACAGGCCTGGATTATATGTTTTAGGACCTTAATTTGGACAAACACTTATGAATTTGAACATATATCTGCATTCCTTACTACCAATTATCTGGCACTTAGGCACAAGAGTCAGTTGTCTGGTGAGCCCACAGGGTGAGAGTTCTTGGTGGGAAGTGGTGGAAGTGGAGAGAATGTGGCTTCAACTGGGATGTGGCTTCAGCACGGAGCTCCTCAATCTGTAGTCAGGGCCTCAAATGGTCAAGAAAGCATTTAAACATGACCAAAAACAAAGGTATAAAATAAAAATATAGAAAAATATAGTGTATGTTATCACACATAAAAATGGAGTTAAATCTCAACATCATTGTACTGGATAAATAAAGAGATATTTACAACATCATTTACAGTCCCTTTGCACAAAATTTGAGAAAATACAAACCAATCAACATAAACTGGCAGGTTAGGAATGCTTGTGGCAGGGACAGTTAAGAGGTTAAGAAATTTAGAATGGTGGGTATATTTATTAGTTTTGATTGATTTTTTTCTTCAAATTCCCAAGATAGAGGTATAGATGGATATACATTTATGAAATTTCATTTAATATTACAGTATTTATGAATCAATAAGGTCTTTTAAATGTGGCAATGTGAAATAACTTTCTTTTACTATGTTTATCATTTTATATGGGCTTCAGAATTGAATCTAAGAAATAGACTTATATTATTGTAAATGCCAAGATCTTACATAGCAAACTTTTAATATCAGGGACTCAAATTTGTTTTTTACCTTACTTGCTATTTCTCAGAAAGCTCTTGCTAAAACTGCTTCCTATCTGTTTAGAAAACACTCAATGTACAATTGGCATTTTTTTTCCTTTTTCAAATTACTTTTTCATGATGGTTTTTGCCTTTTATGTGTTTTTCATATTTTTCTCATTCCTAATTTATTTACACTATATCTGCATTCAACTTACCTTTCTATTTTATAATATAAACTAGTTAAGAGAGCAGGTTTAGTATACTTAATGAGGCATACAGTTGAGCAGGTTTCTATTTGCATTATTCTTCATAACTCAATCATGTCATTCTAAATATAGTTTGTCTATAATGGGTAGACATTGTTGCTTTCATCTCCTTAGCAGCATGGCTGTGAACAGGACAGTATGGTTCATTACATGGTCCATGCCCTTTACCACTTTCAGTGACTTACACATTTTCTTAGTCTGTTTTCCAGGATGTGACTGAGGAGTCATTCACAAATTTTGGATTGGTGCTAAGCATGTCTCTTCAGGAAACCTGGCCTATTATACTGAACACGATTGCAGAGAATACATTTTAAAAGTAGTCAGAACTAATTTATATTTTGCATGTACTATACAAAAGTGTAAAATGATATATTTTCCCCCAGCAATCAGAATTGGGAAATTATTGTTACACACTGATTCTATATGTTAAAAAGCGTTTGGTTTTGAGTTATTTGGGGAGTTATATCATTCTTCAGTGCTCAAATGAATATAATATATAATATAGATATATCAGTTTTTATGAAGAGTGCAATGCAATAAATTAAGGTTTTAGGGCAAACGGGATAGCTTAGCAGTCTAACGTGTCTGTTTAGACAAGATTAAGCAAACATAGAGACCGAGGTTTGGTCCCCAGCATCACATGCCACGCCAGTCATGCCCTGAGTGTGGGCTGTGATGGCCACAAAAAATAAAGTAAAATAAAAATAAATTAAGCTTTTAAATTTTTAAATATTTAAACAATGTTCAATTATATTTTTAATGATTTCTATGTTTTTAAAACAAAATTCATGTAGTACTTTAAGAGAATTAAAATGGTATGTATTTTAATCATCAGTAAAAAAAAAAATCCAACTGCTAATATTTTAAATTATGCACTCTCAGGATGATTTCAGCCCTGAAAATATATCCATAAAGACTCCTCCAGGAATCTATTGAAATCTCTTCAGTTTTGTAATCTTAATCTTAAGAAAATATTTGAGAGCCTATCAAGAGGTAGTAGAATGAAGCAGATTATGCGATGAAAATTGGCTAGATTGAGAGTATGGGAACCACTGAATGGAAAAGGTAGGTATTAAGAGGATGACCTCTGAATGTCCTCAAAAAGCCATGAAGGAGTCAGCTGAGGAGCATTCAGGAGGTGGAGTGATCCAAGCAGAAGCCAAGGAGGAAAGGCCCCACAGAGAAAGTTGATCCACTGCTTTTCCTGACTAGGTTGTTCATGAAAAAGAGAAAAAACTATATTCAGTAAAAATAGCAGATCAGTTATGCAAGTTATTTGAAAGGCAGTCAGAGGACATATAAACACCAAAACTAGAGAGAGATTTTTAAATATATAATTTTAGAGCATGTATTGAAAATGGTTTTCAGAATCCAGAGAAATACAGCATAAAGGTCACTTGATAGACTATTCTGAAAGTCTAGGATTAAACATGATCATTAGAAACTGATATCAACTATGGAAGAAGTTGTATATTCATTATACGTTTATAAATAAGGTGAATAGAATGTGGATGAAAACAGAGTATGATCTGAAATTCAGAATATAAATTCAAGGATATAAAACTGTTTTCTGATTAAGAAAGAGAATCATAAATAATAGATTAAAATTAGAAGGAAAAATGGAGTACAAATGATAAAAGAAAGACTCATTTGACTTGTTTGAGTTCATCTTTATCCTTAAAGCTCCTAGAGTAGACACTACAGAAAACAGAGAGCTATAGAAGAGGATGGAATTGTTTTTATCAGCTACCTGATGGTCATGGTAACAGAATGAAATCAGTGACTAGCCACAACTCTCCTCTTCTGTGAGCCCAGATTTTCAGCTCATGACACAGACCGAGCAGATATTGTGGATGCAACATTCTAGGTGCAGTTTGCCTGGCAAGGAAGCTTTTTTTTTTTTTTTTTTTTTTTTTTGGTGGAACCAGGGATTGAACTCAGATCCTTGCGTTTGCCGCTCAAGTGCTTATCCTATTGAGCCATCTCCCCAGCCCCGTTTTTCGTTTTTTTTTGTTTTTGTTGTTTTTTTTTAAGGAAGCATTTCAAAAGCTTGTGCCTCAAGCCATCCCGGGCACATGATCTTGGACCCAGACTTCTTGGCTTTGGAGATTCCTATGACTCTTATTGTTCATCTCAGCACTATGCTTCTTCTAAGATGTGTGGACCCTTTAGAATGCTTTAAATAAATTGACTTCAATTTTTTGCTATCTTTTTCTTTTCATTAGCTTTATTGAGAATCCATAATTACATACCATATTAAAAATTGTAAAATATTGACATGTGAATACATAAGATGTAGAAGAGTAATTTTTAGAGAAATATTTCTGAAATAAATGTGTCACATGAGATTAATAGATTGCACACTGTAAATAATTTCCAATCTTAAATAAACATAATAAAAACTGTTCAAAATAAAAATTAAGAAGAAATAAATCACAGATCAGTCATATAATAGTTCCCTCTGTGTCAAAATCAAGAAACTTATATTCATATAATTAGAATTCTCAAAGTAGAAAAGGGGGAGGCAATAAATATTTAAGGATTTAAAATTTCTGAATTTAGTTGAAATTATAACACCACATTTCCAAGAAAAATGAACCTTTTGCACAAGAAATTTGAATAAAACCACAACAAAATACACAAAAATGAAATTGTCCAAAACTTATAGTAATGAAAAAATCATTAAAGCATATGAATAAAAAATATTAGCTACGGAAGACCAAAATTAAATAGCATCTTATTCCACATTAGAAATAAAAGAAAAAAGAAAGACCAAGTGTGTAAGAAATTAGACTAATTAAAAGACTGAAAGAAAAACGTCTGTCCTCTCAGAATTTTACTTGGCAAACATTCCTTTGAAAACTAAAAGTAAAATATTTTCCAGTTAAACAAACTTGAAATATTCTAATACCTCCAGACATAGCATATAGGAAATAACAAAGAACATAATTCAAAAGGCAAGAGAAGTTGCAGTATGCTCCTGGATGAACAATAAAGAGCTCTCAAAATAATAGTTATGTAGAACTATATAAAATATATTAGATGAAACCTTATTTAAAAGATCATTAAAGATTTCTATGAAACAGTACCAACCTTATGTTGGTATACATATTTTTCACATATACATATATATATATTATATATACATATATATAATATATATATGAAAGAGATGAAATAATATAAAGTCAACGGAAAATGAAAATATACTTTTTAAAGTCTCTAATATTAGGAGAAAATATCATAGTATAAATCTTAAAACAAAAATTAAGATTAAGCAATATTCAGAAAATTAAATACTAATTAATTAAAAATTAAATGTTTCAAAACAATAAAACTAAGAAAAAGTTTTCATGATAGTAAAGAACTACTAAGAATAAAACATAAGATAAATACCGGAACGACAAATAAATGAACAGAACTTCTAACAGTTTGGGGATAGGATATCACACAAAGTTCTAGTGTGTTGTGGACATGGATAATGTCCATGCAACTTATTGGTGGCCAGGTGTCACTCGTGGGACTGAGATATTGCTATTTCCTTGAAGTCCACCCTGTTGACTCAGATGGAATCATGACACATAGGGTGCAGGAGAAGTCCATTTGTAGAGTGCTGATGGAAAAAATTTGCTTCTGTACAAAAAAGAATAACTGAAAGACTACTTTTGTATACCTCTTATTCTCCTGTGTTTAATTATTTGTCCTATTTGGTGGGTTATTTTCAGTCTCATTCATGCAGTTGTGATCATTTTTTTCCCTCTCTAGAACATCATTTAGTAGTCTGTGTAAGTTTGGCTTTGTCATCTTAAGTTGTTCATTGTCACGGAAGTATTTACTTCTCCATTATAATTGAAAGAGAGTTTTGCAGGGTATATTAGTCTGCATTGGAATTTGATTTCTTGCAAGACTTGTATTACTTTGATCTATGCTCTTCCTGATTAATGGTTTCTGAATAGAAATCTGCTGTTATTCCAATGGGTTTTCCTTTAAATGTGATCTGTTTCTTTTCTTTAGCGGCATTTAGTTTACTGTTCTTTTGCTGAATTTCTCAGATCTTTATTATATATCTGGGTATGGTTTTAATTGGGTTGATGTTATTTGGAGTTCTATGTGTTTCAGTTACATGAATGTCAGATTGTTTCCTCATATTTGGGAAGTTTTCTGCTATTACTTCTGCCCATATTCTTTTTATATCATTTGTATTGACTCCTTCCTTCTCATTGATGCCTATTAGTCTCACATTGTTCATCTTTGCATCATCTTGCATGTATTGAATTATTTTTTCCTGCATCCTAGTTGTCTTTAAAAGTCTTTTTCTTACTTTTTCACTAGCTGCAATGGTGTCTTTAAAGTCTATAAGTCTATTTTCACTTTCATTCAAACAGTTTTGCCAGCTTGTGCTTGAGGTTTTAATTTCCTGTATATCACTTTGCATCTGCTTCATGCATTCCATTTCTTTCCTATATTGCTTATTCAGGAATTCCATCATTTTTATATTCTGCTCCATTTTTTATCAATGTCTTCTTTAGAAGCACTTAGTATTTCTTTGATTATAGTTATCATTTCTTTTTTTTACTTCAGAAATTATTTCTGATTTGATTTCCTCTATACCTTTCTGCAGTTCTTTCTTTACTTCCAACGCTATTATTTCAGAGATTTCAGGTGTGTGATTTCTAATTTCTTCTATGGTAGTGTCTTCTACATTTCTTCTGGGTGGACTTGGGGCCTGAGACTGCATTTTGTTCCTTCTCTTTGTCATTTTGTATACCACTGTCTTCTGATCTTTGATGTATAGCTCAGATAGAGTTATTACCTTAGCACCAGGTCCCAAAATATGAAGTTCAGATTCCTCCAAGTGGGTGTTTCTTGAATCTGGCTGCTGTGCTCCACTTCTTCCTGCAGCAGTCCTTGGAGGTGAAGCCTCTGCGCCACTCTGGCAAGATATTCTGCTCCTGAATCAGCTGGGTGGGTCTACCTCTAACCTCTTTGCATGGAGTTCTGCTGAAGGGTTCCATGCAGGGCCTGGGCTCTGGGTCGAATGAGGATCCGACAGACCCCAGTCAGTCTCACTCTCATGCCGGGCCTTGGCTCTGGGTCAAATCTTTTGGTGATCTTTATAGCTGTCCTTCTTCATAGTGAAGTGTTCTACTTATATACAAAAATCAAAGCTAGCTTTTCTAATATCAGAGCCAGTGATATAGCTCAATGGACTAAGTACCTGCTTAGGCAAGTGCAGAGACCTGGTTCAAACCCTGGAAATACATGCTGCATGGGCCTTCAACCCCAGGTATACTGAGCCAGCCACAGAGACTGAACGTGGTGGTGCACACCTGTAATCCTAGTGCTGGGGAGGCTGGAAACAGGAAGATAACTGGAAGTCAGAGCAGTAATGTACCAAATACATTATTTTCAATGTATCAGTTGTCATAGCAATAAAATAATTAATATTTCAATAGGTTAAAGGAGAAACTAGGAGAGAAGAAGATAACAAAACGTCTGTGGAAAAATAGACTATTTAATAAACAGCATATTATATATCTATATAAATTAGTTCAGATAAAACATTTTATTCCATATAAATGTGTGAATTTGAGATGAATTACATTTAAATATAATAAAATATGGGGTCGGGGAGATGGCTCAGTGGAATAAGCACTTCCTTGGCAAGTGCAAGGGCCTGAGTTCAATCCCAGGTTCCAAAAAAAAAAAGTAATAAAGTAATAATTTTTTTTAAATTTTGTTTGTGTGTGTGTGTGTGTGTGTGTGTGTGTGTGTGGCCAGCTCAGCCCACCTGGGGGCAGGGCTGGCTGGCATGTGGTGCTGGGGGATTAAACCGCAGTCCCTGAGCTCTGCTAAGCTCGTTCTAAGTAGGTGCTTTAGACCACTGAGCCATCTCACCAGCCCCTAAAATAATAATTTTTATTATTTACAACTAAAACTGTTCTACAGCTTGATGTAGTCAAATGTCAAGCCACTAAAACTTAGCGGATGTTAGTAAACTGAACAAAGTGAATTTTAAAATGGAAAATTGCAATTTATAAAGAACTTGCACTAAGTCAAAATTCACAGGCTAAGTATCTAAAATTATTCTTTTTCTCTCAGGCTTTCACAGAGAGCACATTGGCCAAGCAATGGTCATGACTCATCCACATGACTGACACTGACAAAGGTTCTACAATCTGAGGTACAGGATCTCAGGATAAATCCTGAGGGGATTTCACTGACCTTCTCAGACCCAAAAGCTACAACTCTTGTTGCATAGGTCCTGCTTTACCTTGGGCTTAACGACCCAACAGAAAAGTATAAAAACGAAGTATAAGAAGTAAAGCCATACTGTTATGTTGAGCTGTAGGGGACTCAGGTCAACAATTTCTACATTGCCAGTGAAGCAGAAGACCCAATACTATTATGGGATACTGGACTCTTTTAGAATATTTTGCTGTGTTAACACACCTATAATATTCAAATAACGGAACTAAAAAAAGGGGGATACAGATGAATGTCCATTTTGTATCTGTGCATTAAAAATGGTTAGGATAGATATATAGTTACATTCTCTTAAAGAATAGAGGGATTTGTTCTTGTAGTGTTTGTAAATAGGGTATCTTGTCCCCATCTTGTATAGCAATTAACCACTAGGATGAATGCATGTAATGTGTTAATTATTGAAACTGTCCTACCAATTTGGTTTGAAACTACCTCATTGCTATTTGTTTCTCAATAAAATTATGGAAAAAAATAAAATAAAATAAAGTTATTCTTCTAGTGTGGGGCCAGAGAGATAGCTCAGTGGCATAAGCACATTCCCGGCAAAAACAAGATCCTGAGTTTGAACCTCAGTACAAAAAAAAAAAAAAAAGAAGGAAAAGTATACTCATGCAAAGATATTTGGCAAGACATTATTTATGGAAACTTAAACTGAAACATCAATAACATACACATTATGCTCCCAGGAGTGGCAGTACAAACTGAAGGTGAACTAGTAGTTAAACTCTAAGTCTTGCCAATAGGAATATACAACATTACAACTAGGTAAAAGAACAATTGTATAGTACCTCTTACATTTGAGCATTGACTTACCCTAAGAAAAGGATCTGTTCAAAGTGCTTAAATAATTTTTGCCACTCATAAAGACTATACTTCAATGTATAAAATCTCAAAAATTGAAAGTAAACACCCACCCACAGAGGGGCAGATAAATAATAATAACAGCACTATTAATAACAAATGACACTAGTCCAATTGAACTATTATATTTCCAAGTTATTTACTTTTATTAAATTATTTAATTTTCACAGAAAACTTAAGAATCATTCATCCAATTTTGAAGGTTGACTCAATTTGTGCAAGTTAATTGGAATCACAAAAGTAGTCAAAAGCATATCCAATATTAAAAATTACTTGATATGCTCTATAAACAACTATTTTAGCTTTCATTTCATGGTACTATAACTCAACTCACACTATATGTACACACACACACACACACACACACACACACACACACACACACACACACACTGAATAACATTATCATTTAAAAGTTAGACAATTTGGGACCAGGGAGATGGTTCAGTGGAATAAGCACTTCCCTGGCAAGTGCAAGGGCCTGAATTCAATCCTTGGTTCCACAAAAAAAATAAAAAAAGGGACCAGGGAGCTGGCTCAGTGGAATAAGCGCTTCTCTGGCAAGTGCAAGGGCCTGAGTTCAATCCCTGGTTCTGCCAAAAAAAAAAAGAAAAAGAAAAAGAAAAAAAAGAAAAGTATCATGTGGAATTCTCAGAGTACAGTAAAAAAAAATAAAAAATAAAAATAAAAAAATAAGTTAGATAATTACATGAATGAATATGAGTCCTTCCTAAGAAGCTTAATATAAAAAACAAATCATATTGTAGAATAAACTGTGTAGGGCTGGGGAGATGGCTCAGGGACTGGGGAGATGGCTCAGTGGAATAAGCACTTCCCTGACAAGCACAAGGGCCTGAGTTCAATCCCCGGTTCTAAAAAAAAAAAAAAAAAAAATAACCTGTGTAATTACTATATATATCACTGCTGCATTGAGCAGTTGCAAAGAGGGTCATTTGTTTTATGCTCCAAGGATGCACTCTACCTAAAATGCAGCCTAAATAGTGTTGCCTGTGTTCAGAAATTCAGCATTTCTTATTTCACCTGTTTCTACATCTGGATCGCTTGAATAACCCTAATAGTTTCCTAGTTTTATGCTATAATCTCCAATATTGCACTGGAGAGATATTATTATAGATTAAATCAATTTTGCTCAGCCACACAATACTTCTCTTCACTTTTTCTTCTCCCTTGGGTGAAGCCAATTTATTTACAATAACCTGAAATCCACTAGGAAATAGTCTCTCATGACTTCACGTGCCCGTATCTCCTTTCCCTTTCCATACTGCCCTTCTCAAGATTACTGTGCTGGCGTCACTGCCACTGTTTTATCTTTAATTAACTTTAATGAGAAAGAAATAGCAATGAGACAGTTACAAAACAGGTTAGTAGGACAGTTACTATGATTAATCATTGCATATTGGTGTCTTTGTAGACTTTGTAGTTACTCATAGTACAAGATGCAGGCATGATCTCTTGTCTAAAGTGCCATTGTTGATGACCGTGAAAACACCAAGGATAAGAGATTACTGGCAGTTCGTGTCCAAGTTCACTTGGCGAGGCCCAGCAGATCTACATTCATTGAAGCCTCCTCAGCATAGGAAAGTCTCAAAACAAACAAACAAAGAAACAAATGAAACCACTGAACTAAAGCTTCTGTGCCTTTTGTTGATTGATCCAGGAATCAAGGATAAAGGACAAAAGAATTCCTGTGCAGGAATCCAAGTAGGGGACA
>NW_004524726.1:2336337-2336855 GCF_000260255.1 Octodon degus
TTCTCAAAAGGAGCTGGCTACTACCGATACATTTGTAGCCTGGTTCTTGAAGATTTGAATAATCATTGGTAAATAGTAACTTATTAAAACAATATGATAGAATATTGTTAGGAAATTTCCAGAAGGAAAATATTAGAATACATTTGTTTTATAGACTCAGGTAACGTTCCAGACCACAATACTTCTACTGAGGGTCCTGTGGTTATATCTTTCACTAAAGTAAAGGGAGGTGTCTCTCAGAAAACCTCCATGGAACAAACAAGGCCCCTGAGAATTCCACCTAGTTTGCAGGATAAAATCCCACAGCACAGTCCAGAGTCAGCAGTGGCCAAGCCCCAGGTGGTTGTGGCTCTGTTGTTAATGTCCAAGCTGTCTGCCAACCCCTGAAATTCTATCCATCAGGTTATTCTGCCTTTGCAGAGTCCTATGAAAATGGTTGTGAGGATTATCTCACTCTGTCAGACTACATTCAGGCATTTTCCAATCATTTTTACAGAGAAACCTGGCAGTTTCGAAAC
>NW_004524726.1:2337690-2339085 GCF_000260255.1 Octodon degus
AAAAACAAAAACAGTAAAGTTAAATTTTGCCATATCAGTTTTATAAAAGTTTAGGTATCATGACTTAGAACACAAGAAAGCAAGAATGTGTGTCATACTTGTTGCAAATTAAGGCTGTTGAGCTATGTTACTAATGTATGCAACTTCAGTCTTGTTTAACACTATCTGCCAAAATAAAATTTATTCTCTATAAGTTAAAAAAATATATATATATACATATATATATATACATATATAATAATTTATTATGTACAGTTAATTCTACTGTTTTGGCTGCAATAAAATCATTTTGAAGTAAAAAATAAAGGGAAACTAACTCATGAAATATGAATAATATTGGCATATTATAGCAATTCCCTTATTCAAGTTGTAGTATGGCATCATAACTGTTTAAAATTTTGTATTAGTGCATGCTTATACTATATAGTGATTATATTTATTCTGTGGAGTTGGTATATGTTTTGTAAGATGTTATTTTTCAGGAAATGTTTAAAAGCTTGAGATCTTTCTAAATTATTTCTATAAGTGTATGCTAATTTGTAGTAAGCTCATTATGAAATATTCAAAGAATAAGAATCCATTTATGGCATACTACAGAACCTGTGCAGAAACTAGCAGGAAATCATGAGCAAGCAAGTGGTGGTGCACAGAGCTGCTCATAGTGATGTGGCCTTCACATGACACCATGCCCCTGAGCCAAGCAGGCTTGAGAACAGGTCATCATACAATGCCGATGGCACACTTACGATGAAGCCCAACCACATCTATGGTAAATGAATAGGTGATCAAGTGCCCATTGGCCCCTGAAACATCCATATCTTACCACTTTTTCACACATAGACCTTCATAAACAGTTTCTTTCTGAAAACTGCTTTAGAGAAAGGATAAAATTCAAATTTGATTTGTAGTAAATTGGGTTGAGTATGCTATTGTGAAAAGATGGACTGGCTCATTGCATGGTTAACTGGGGAACCATTCCTGTGGACAACAGTGTGTCAAACCATTAACTTGAAGAATCACTTAGATTGATGTTTTAGGATTCTGAAAAGAATAAGATAGTACAATAAAAAGAGAATACTCTGTGATAGGAGAATGTAAATAAATCTATGAAACATTCACCAGAAAGCACTTGTTAGAGAGGAGCAATTCAACAGGAAGACAGAATTGCTCTTCAGGCATGTCATGCAATTCTTGATCTTAACCATCCAAGCTTATTCACAAAGATACTTGCACACCAAGACATAGTATCAGAATTGAAAGCTATGCATGGGATAAGAAGCTGACATTTTCTTATTCAAGTCTGCCCTAATTTCTGCAGCTGTTGAATAGGCATCTTCCATCTATGGAAACCAATACTGTGTCTCTACACTCATAAAATCTCTACAATACCAACTT
>NW_004524726.1:2340815-2341388 GCF_000260255.1 Octodon degus
TCCTCACTTTGACCTACTCCTTATTCCAGCAGACCTCATGGCTTATTAAGGAGGAACCAGAATTTATGAGAGGCACTTTACTACTCTAGTACTGAAGGTGATGTTTTTCCTAATAAAAACCATTTGGATATTAGTGATAAATTAGCTTTAAACTAATGTTGAAATTTTTCTTTATTCTATAACTTTGTAGTGATATTGAAATTTATTAGGTAGTCATTTGCAAACTGAGTCTTAGACATTATTAAATATTTTTCATATTATCAAAATATCAATTTTAAGTTTTTTATTTTTTAGGAAAGGGTATACAAGGTGTTCAGGGTCTCACTACTACATCGAACTCCTATTGATTCTCCTATTTACAGCCTCCCAAAAGCTGGGATTACAGGTGTGTACCACCATGCCCAGTCTCAATCACCATCAGTGTGCCCCTGGGCAGGGCCAGCATGGTAAGCCTGGGGATTAAACCCCTGGCCCCTGAACCTGCTTGCAGATACTTTAATCTGCTGAGCTGTTTGGCTGGCCCTTCATTTTCAAAGTTTTAAGGAAATATTTGGCATTTTAATATCTTGAATG
>NW_004524726.1:2352864-2353991 GCF_000260255.1 Octodon degus
CATCAATGCCTACTTTCAAAATCTTTACTCTCACAGGATGGAAAATACAGAAGAAATGAATAGTTTCCTAGATAGGTATGAAATGCCAAAGCTAAGTCAAGAAGATATACAAACTCTGAATAACCCAATAATGAGAAACAAATATGAAAATGTAATTCAAATAAAACCCTACCAATAAAGAATGCCCAGTTCCCAGGGTAGTCACTGTAATTTATACAAGAAATTTGGAGATTTAATGCCAACTTTTCTCATACTCTTCAATGAAATTGAAAGCACTTCTACCAAACCTATACCTGGAGCAAAGTATTACTCTGATTCCAAAACCTGACAAAAATCCAAGTAATAGAGAGAACTACAGGCCAATCTCTGTAATGAATATAGATGCAAAAATCCTCACTAAAATAATAGCAAACAGAATGCAGCAAATCATCAAGAAAATTATACATCATGACCAAGTGGTATTCATTCCTGGAATGCAGGGATAGCTCACCATATGCAAATCCAGAAATATAATACATCACATCAATAGAATCAAGAAAAAATTCATATATCATCTCAATAGATGCAGAAAAAGATTTTGACAAAGTTCAACACTCATTCATGATAAAAATATTACAGTGAATTAGAAAAGATGGTCTATGTATCAACCTGGTAAAAGCTATCTATGAGATCAACAGATAACATACTAAATGGACAAATATTGAAGGCCTTCACATTAAAATCAGGAACAACACAGGGATCTGCACAGTCTCTACTCTTATTCAGTATAGTTCTCGAAACATTAGCAAGAGCAATTAGAAAAAAGAAATCATCAAAAGGAAAAAGGATTGGAAAAGAAGTGAAATTATTATTTGCATATGACAGCATACTTTACATAGAAGACCCCAAAAACTCCACCAAGAGTCTTGTACAATTAATCACCAACATAGCAGTATACAAAGTCAACACCCAAAAATCAGTAGCATTTTTGGGATCACAAACAATGAATGCACTGAGAGAGAAATTAGGGAAACCATGCCTTTCACAATAACATCCAAAAAAATGAAATTCTTTGGAATCAATCTCAGAATAGATGTAAAAGATTTATACAGTAAAAATTATGGTACTCTGAGAAAAGAGATTAAAGA
>NW_004524726.1:2355498-2355937 GCF_000260255.1 Octodon degus
AAGATTTACTGAGTTGAGGAGAAGGACAGGAGAGGGAATGGGGGAAAAGATTTATCTAGGTATGTAAGCAGGATGTTTTGGACAACTGTGCGTTATTGTTGGTGTATGGAAAGAGAAGATAAGTGTTTTGTGCCTTTTTTTTTTCAACTGTTTTTACTTTTCCTCTTCTTAATTTTCTTAATTTCTCATACGTTTCTTTCTTTTTTTATTCTTCCAGTTTTACATGAATATATCTGACAAGATGAATAACTATTTGGAAAACAATACTATGTGTTACAACAAATACTATATAATTCATATTACTTTGTTAAGTGAAATTCTGTATCACTTGTAATTTTTTCTGTTTTAATTCATGCTCTCTTTAGAAAAAGAATTGTAACCTTTGCGGGAAGTAAAATGAAAGATATATCACACTTCTTTGTACTTTGTGAAATTGCCT
>NW_004524726.1:2358044-2359087 GCF_000260255.1 Octodon degus
AGAGTTTGAGCTCTGTAACTATTCCATGTACCAAATAAATAAATAAACAAATAGGTAGAGAACCAGATAGCTTGATAGCTGCTTGAAAATTCCCCAAATAAAGAAATGTCAAGACTCTTAGCAATGAGTAACAGTGTGAATGAACATCAGTAAAGGCATAGAGGTAGTGGATGGATATGAACTGATTTCCATCATTTTATTAAATTTTATTTTATTAAAACTAGCCTTGTTCTGTAGTGAAGGCAATATCGTATAAACTGAAAAAAAATGTCTTGATGGTTTTGTTTATGTATATACTTTCCAAGGAAGTCAACATATTGTCAATATATATCATTTACTATTAACCATTTCATAACATTGAATATTTAGATACTTTATTAAACTTAATTATCTAAAATAAATTTCTCCTGAAAAATACTTCATGAGAATAACAAACAACAACTTTTCCTGAAAAATAAATCCTTCATATGTCAAATTCTGTTTATGATATTTTCATCTCAAGTCCTTAAAATAGATCTTGTAAAGATAAGGTTTCTGTCATATTATTAATAGACTTGGGTATGATATTTTCAGTTTAAATTTTGTAATGGTTTACAACTATTTCACATAAATGCATAACAAAAGCAATATTTCTATGCCTTTAGTGTTCAACTTCTGCTGCATGTAAACTGAAGAATTATTTAGTTTAAATCCATTCAAACTTCACATCTAACATACTAGACCACACCTCTAGTACAGCATTACAAATATGATTAGCCATGTATTTTTAAAGCACTATATATTTGCTAATTTATTTTTAAAGAGAATAAAAATAGCTAATATTAGAAAGGATATAGAATTTCACTAATCAAACTGACAAGAATTCAACAATTGTTGTTATAGTACATATCATTGTCTTTAAATTAGTTGTTCAGATTACCAGATGTGTACATGGAAAATTGGTCATAAAAACTAAACAGGAGTAAAAATTTTGAGCATTAGCTGTTCCTTTCAATAGAACAATTGAAATAAGCAGCACTAAGCTGTCTTGGGTAAATACATTT
>NW_004524726.1:2359497-2369358 GCF_000260255.1 Octodon degus
CTGTGACAAATTGTACTATTATGAACATAGGTGCACATATATCACTGTGAAATGATGATTTTAGTTCTTCAAACAAATGCCCAGGAGAGGAATGGCTGTCTTGAATGCAACCTCTAATCTTAGTTTTTTGAGGACTCTCCACACTGGTTTCCATAATGGTTGCACAAGTCTACACTCTCATGGACAGTAAACAAGTGTTCCTCTTTCCTCACAGCTCCTCTGGCATTTGTTAATGGTTGACTTCTTGATGCTAGCCTTTCTGCTGGGGTGAGATGGAATGTCAATGTTGCCTTAATTTGCATTTCTTGAATGACCAATGATGCAGAACGTTTTTCAATATGTTTATTTGCCATTTGTATTTTTTCATCTGAGAAGTGTGTATTCATTTCAGATGTCCATTGTTTGAGTCTTTGAATTTTGGGGGCGTAATTTGGTGGGGTTTTGTTTGTTTTTACTTCTTAATATGTTCTTTAGAAGGATAGAAGTCCTTTGTCTGAGGGACAGACAGCTAAAATATTTTCCCAATTTATGGGTTTTATTTTTACTCTGTTGGTGATTTCTTAACTTTTTAAAAATATGTGATCAAAATTATAGGAATGAACGGTAAATTCAATTGATTTTGACAATTTTAGCACAATCTGTGATTTACTGCAGCAACCATTAAATTAAAATGCAACCATATCAGTGGTAATCTGCTAGTTGGCAATTGTTGCTAAATATTAGCTAGATAATAAAATACAGCCATGTTATAAACATAATATATTTGACACCTTGCTCACCTAATTTAAACAACATAGATATTTCAAAGGGCATTTCCTGTAATAAGTTGGAATCAGAAATGTTTTCTCTTGGATGGTAGAGTTCACTTACAGACCTGCCATAAATACATCAATTCATATTGTGTAAATATTAGCACTAAAGATATCCCTACATTTTGAAATAATTTATACCCTCAACCTCACTCCTCGCAACTCTTCAGTGTGTCAGAAGTTCACTTTTAGTTCTACTTTTTCAGTATTGTCTTAAGAATTCATATTATATGAGAAAAATATGAGACCTTACTTCTCCTATCATAAAGTAGAGACATATATGGTTTTTGTAGTGTTTTTTATTTAGTGATTAATCTACTAAGGTATACTCTTTATTCACTGATAAATGAATTATGACACATTGCTTTTATCTACCTGAACGTGAGAACACCTCATATTATACCATAGTGCCATTATATGTATAATAAATTTAAATGTGAAATAAATAACAGGATACTCTGAATTACTGTTTTGTATATCTGTCATAAAATCCTAGGAATATCATAAAGCATAAAATCATGTTTTATTTTTACATACCCACTATGACATAATAATTAAATTATGGCTCAATAATTTATATTTTCTAGCTTTTGTAAAATTTACACAGCATGCAATTATCAGATTTATTATCTGCATAGTTCTAGCTTCTTCTAATTTTATAAATCCTATAAACTGCTATTTTATACATGGAGATTCTAGAAATACATTCTAGGATATAAAATTCTTATCCATCTTCCTAGAATTAACAAGCCATGGAAGGTAAATATTCAGTGGAAAGGGAAGACTCCAGTTATTGTCTCAAAAAAATTAATTCATGGATATTCCAGTATCTTTGATTGTTTCATACCATTAGAATCAGAAGATAGTTTGAGTTAAAACTAAAATAATAAAAAATATATTTTTCCTAAGAGATGATAATGAACTCTATCGATTTTAATATAGAAACATGCTTTTTCCCTAGAGTATCTACCACATACATGCCAAGAAAATAATGATGCCATTTACTACCAATTATTACCCTACTAACCCTTTGATGATTATGTGTTCCCTGGGAGAGAGGCACTAAAAATTGTATATGTCTGCTTCAGATGTAAAGCTTGTTTAATATAGGTCAAGATATGCATGAAGCAAATCTTAAATTTAGTCCATGTTCAATTTGCATTCCCAACAGCTTAAGGTAAAAGAAAAGCATTGTAGACATACAATTGTTTGTCAACTTCCCCATAATATAAAATAAAAATTATAAAACACAAATTTCTGTAGGAATAGGTGTTTTAATTTTGCTCACTTATCAGAGCTATACTTCGAATGTTTCATTAATCTCCAGGTGAATCAGTATAACATCATTGAAATAGCAGTAAATGTGTTGGTACTAATCATGATGAAAATATGTTTTTAATAAAATCACTCTATAATGACTTAATAATTTTATTTCATTTCCTATATCTAAATTAAGAATTTTCTACCTTCAAGAGATAGTACTTAGAAGAACCAGTAATAGGAAAAGATACTAATAGTATGGAAATGCAAGTAAAAAAATAATACTAAAGAAATGGAACCTATATACATACCTTAAGATTAAACAAAATCTTGTAAAGTGTACATCAGTAAAAGAGGACAGCCAAATAGTAATTACATCTATAGATAATTACTTTACATTGCTGGTCAAAAGGGTATTATTGCTAACTAAAACTACAGTGAGCTACCTGATGTTTTATCCATGGAAAAAATACCAGATTTTAGTAACCATAAGGAGCAAATACATGTCTTGTGGACTACTGGTACATCTATAAATTGGAATAAAGTGGTCCAACAGAACCTGCTGCTGCTAAAAAGCATGAATAAACTCTGGCTACCAATAATTCCATGCATAATTTGTTATTCAGTAAAAATATATAGATGTATTTCAAAAAACCCAAATACACAAAGAAATTTGTGCTAATATTATTTGTCAAAATAAAAACAATTTGAATATATGTGTATATATATATATATATATATATATATATAGTGAATAAATATACTTAAACAATGGAATAGTCTTTTACTATGAGAATGAGAAAATTATTTTCATCAACGTTGAATGAATGTCAAAAATGATACTTTAAAGAATCAACACAGGGGGCCAGGGAGATGGCTGAGTGGAATAAGTGCTTCCCTGGCAAGGACAGGGGCCTGAGTTCAATACCCTGTTCTACAAATTAAAAAAAAAAGAACCAACACAGAAGTGAATGCAGGGTATTACTCAAATTTTGCAAAATTGAAAAACAAATAAAATCAATGTATGGCTTTAGAAAGTAGGGTGCAACATATATATTTGTAAATTAATGGCCCTTTATTGACTAAAAACGTGTTTGCAGGAGGCTTATAGAATCAAGGTAATATTATTTGTTCTGTGTGTTCTTTCAGTTAGTGAAAACTCATTGTGGTCTACATTTATGATTTGTTAAAAGTTATGTGTTCTTTGTCTTCTGATGAATGTCCATGAAAAAAATAAATGAATGTGAAACTTTAGAAAATCAGAGCAAAGTGGCACATATTGTATTGTTTTATTTAATATTATATTATATTTTCAATGTTTATAATACATTATAATTTAAAATATGTTACAAACTTGGTATAGACAGATAGACCACTAGAAAAAAAAGAGAATTCAAAGAAAAATTTGAATTTGAAGGAAAAAATGAAATAAATAAATGTGAAACTTAAAAAAATAAGAGTATTGTATAACATGCATTGTTTTATTTAATATTTCATAATATATTCAACTAACAATATGTTACAATTAAAAGGTAATACTGACATGGGGACAGACAAATAGATTATTAGAAAAGAGTGGAGAGCTGAAAGAAAAACATATTCAAAGAAAAATAATATGTGATGCAAATTATATGACAAATAAATTAACAAAAGTGTCTGCTTTAATTGCTTTTTTCCTGGATACAAAATATATTCTCAGAAAAAATTCATTTTAAAACTCTATATAGAATAAAAGTGAAAATTGAAACTATAAAAATAATGGAAACAGTTTGGGTAATATATCTATGGCCTAAGGGTAAGAATTAATTCTCCAAACAATATCAAAATATATAAAATTTAAATATGCTTGATTTTGTTACGTGATAATGTGGTCGATGAAGGAGACTGACAGTTGAAAGATTGAGCAAAGTTTTCAATAATATTCAAAACTACTGATATGCATAAATCTACATATATTGTGAAAAACTGCATTCAAAAATATAAAAAGAAACTGGAAAAATATGGAAGAGATTTAAGCAGCTAATCAACAGAAAGTAAGACTCAGATGAATAATTCAAAAGGTACTTAGGAAGTCAGGAAGGTTATCTTTTCAACTGTGCTGAGGACAAAATAGATGAAGGGATGGGATAGGGAGACCAGTCAGAGAAGAAATAGAAAGAATTAAGATTTTGTAAGTACCAGCTCCCCACAGTGAATGGGTGGATATAATCACTAGGTACTGCCAACTTGTACAAACTTTAAAAAAAAAATAAGGTAGCTATATTCAATAATAAAAGAAATAAACTCTAAATTTCAAATATAGTGACCAGATGCTAATCAAGAGATTAATAAAAAATTAAAGTTTGACAATGCCATTACTAGATTAGAGTTGAGAAAATAGGAACAACTCATGCTGCAAAATACTATCAGGAAGGGCTTCAGCAGCATAACTACTTCTACATTCAGCAATACAGTAATGTTTTATGAAAGGGAACAATTCTTCTGAAATGCTTTTTGTGTCTCAAATGGAACACATTGCAATGCATTATCAAGTGAAATTGTTGTATTGTGCTATTGAATAGGTAAAGACAATCGATGTGCTCACGTAGAAGATGTATTTGCTGTGTAATTAATGCATGCTGTGGAACACTTTTCACATTATTAAAATAGTGGACTAGATACATACAGTAGTGCAGGCAGCTGACAAAATTTCTTGTTCCTTTCAGAGTACTAACTCTTTCAGGTCTTACACAAACTGTTCAAAACGAAGGGACAATTAGGATGAGGGAAAGGAGAAAAGAAAGAAAGAAGTAACAAAAAAGAAAGATATATATGTTGTATAGGATTACTTGGAGGATTGTACTTCACTGCTGATTTCTACTAGTTGTTACAAGGAACCATTAATGACCTATTTTTTAATTTTTATTTCTCTTTTTAATTTTTTGGCCAATTTTGTATGCTTATATTTGGTCATTTGAATAAATTATTTGAAGACAATAATATGAAATATAACAATTACTAAATTGCTGTTTAGTGAAATTGTGCATCACTTTTATTTATTTATTTATTTTACTATTTTTATTCTCTTTCAAAGATAAAAATATTCTTCACATTTAAAAAAATAATATTTTTTAAAAAACATAATTTCACTTTTGCTAAGAACAAGAAAAGTAATACAAATTATATAAAATGTAAATAAAAATATTATACTAAATATTTTGTGAAATACATGATTTATGTGAACATACAAACTATAAAACAAAACACATGAATTTAAGCCAAGAAATCATACATGAAAGAGTTTTAATAAATTGAGGAAGAGTTAATATTTTCTGAAAATAAAATAAATTTTAGAAAATAGTACCCTCTGGTTACCAGATACAATAGAGCACACAATAGAGAATTAACTCAAAGTCATAATTACTTTTTAAATATGTGTCTTATAGTTGGCATTAAGAGACAAATTCTGTAAAAACTGAAAACACTGAATATGGAGAATGAGATAAACATGTTGTCAATAAATCTCTGCTAGTGTTCCTGATAGACTAGGTTACTTCAACAATGAGAGGACTTGATTATTTTCCCAAGAACTTCCAAAAGCTCAACTACACATTGTAGCAGAAGATATATGCTGCTTTGTAGAACACCATGAAAAAGAGCCACAGAGCATGAAAGCCACTCTATTGTAGGAAGAAAAATAAAGAAAATAGCAAAAAAATACATAATGAATTTAAATGAAAACTTTTTCATTAGTAGGTAGTTTGTAATGCTTAATAACACAAACATTTTATCACTACATTGTTTCTCAATGCTAAATACATCATCTATTCTGAAGATTTACTCAAGCATCTGTACTCTTAATTAGGGTTTTAGGATTTAAAGAACTTTTTGATTGACTGTAATTGCACATACTTATGAGATACAATTTAATTTCTTGATAAATGTATGCTCTGGTTCATTATCAAATCAAGAAAATTAGTACATATATCTGATGAATAAATTCAAAACCTTTTTAGGTAATTTGAAGTACACTATACATTAACGTAAACTGTATTAAATGTGCTATGTCAAGTCATCTTTCTTCAGGATGACATTTATAAGGTATGATCAGAATATAGGTGAATATTTAACTCAAACACAGTACAGTAAAAGAGATATTGCCTTTAATCCTCTTCAAAATTCTTCTCCTTCCTTTTACATTCATCCCATTGTCATTACCACTTTCTGAAGTCCTCTTCCAGGAATATTTTCAGGAGATGAATTAACAAATACTCAGCAAACTCTGCTGCCTAGTGCATTTCAATGGAAAGGCAGACTTGTGAAAAATATTACCATGTGTCCACATGCACCTAATTCATTGATATAGCATTGCGTACTTTCTGGTTCTTCTGCAAACTCAAAGTCACTATGAAAGATAAGTGTTTCAAGTTCATTCCAAAGTTCATGGCACCCATCAGAGCACAATTAAATACCTGAATAGGACTTATAGAATTACTTCCAAAAGTAGCAAGAACAATGTTGTAAAGGTTTTTGAAATAAGTGGGATTGTTTGGAGGGAGATTGATACAACGTATCTTTTACTATAATAATTTTTAATAAATATACATTTAGCATATTTTCTTATCACAGTTTATGTACACTACTTATGCTCCTAGTGTGTGGTTAGTATTTTTTCTACTGTCAAGCTCATGAGTTCAAACTTTCTTAGAATTCATGTATGTGGGGAAACACACTTGACTTATTTCCCTTAAGATTACGTCTAATAGGTCCATCAATTTTTTCACAAATGACAGGATTTCACTCTTTATTTGCTTCATACTATCCCACTGTGTATATATAGCATATTTTCTTTATGCATTCATCTTCTAATGGACATTTGGGCTTATTGCTTATTCTGGCTACTGTGAAGAGTGTTGCAATAAACAAGAGACTGAGATGCTTCTTTGACAAGTTGATTTCATTTTCTTAGGATGTATAACCAGCAGTGCGATTGCTGAATCACATGGTAGTAATATTTTCAGTTTTTGAACAACTTTTATCATAGATTGTTTTCCATAATGACTGTACTAATTTCCATTCCCACTAATAATGTATATGTATTAGCCTTTCTCTGCACCATTGCAATTGTTTTGCTTTATTTTTATTTTTTGCTTTTTTAATAATATCCATTTCAACTGGATAGGGTTGTATCTCTGAAATTTTCATTTGCATTTCCTTAGTATCTAGTGTTATTTAGCATTTTTGTATGTATCCATTGGCTTGTGGTTAGTCTTCTCTTGAAAATATCTATTCAGTTCTTCATCCCATGTTAGAGTAACTAGTTTTATTGCTACTAGTTAAGTTCCTAATAAATCTGCTATTAGCCCATTGTAAAATGTGCACCTCGCAAATATTTTCTTCCTTTGTGAAGGCTGTCTTTTCACTATATCGATGATTCACTTTTCCATGCAGGAGATTTTTAACTTGATGGACTCACAGTTTTGCAACTTTTTGTTGTTATCTATATCATTTCCAAAAATATTTGCTTCATCAATGCTGTGTGGTGTCTCCACTATATACTCTTCTGGTAGTTTCATGGGTTTGGAGCTTAGCTTTATTAAACTCATCTTGTACTGATATTTTCAGTTGCTGTGAGTTTAGTAACCAGTTTTATCCTGTGTAGATATCTAGTTTTTCTACTGACATTTAAAAAATAGAGCTGACCAGATAGCTCAGTGGGCTAAAGCGCTTGCTTAGGTAGAGTGCAGCAGCCAGAGTTCCATCCCCAGCATGCTGTGCAGGCTACGTCACAGGGGCATGCTGAGATGGTGATTGAGACTGGGCATGTTGGAATGTGCCTGTAATCCCAGCACTTGGGAGGCTGAAAACAGATGGATCACTACAAGTTGGATCTATATAGTGATACTCTATAGACCTTGTACTAAAATACATTTAAAAAATAAAATAAAGTAAAAAAAATAGCAGAACTATCCTTTCCTCACTGTGTTTTAATCCACTTGAATTTTTCAGATTTACTTCTCAATATCAGAAAAGTTGTACATGATTTAAGCTGTATGTTTGATCCATAAACTCAATTAGTGCATTTGAATCATGTAATAGTTTTGTTATTAAATTAAAAATAACTCAATCCAAGAGAAAAATTAATCTTCCTAATACATATAGAATTAACTGAAGCTCATTTTATTATGGTAGTGAAATGAGAATTTTGTGCTACTGTTTTGATTAGTAAAGAGACAAAACTGCCAAACTGGCCTCAAACACAACAATAAAAGGATCAGTTATGATAACACACTTTTCCCTGATGCAGCAATACAGAGAAAAATGGACGGGATCCTAGTCACTACTAGCTTCTGAAGACAATAGTATGTTTTATTAAGCTAACCATAAACCATCTAGAATTTCAAAAAGTTTTAACTCTATTTCACTAAGACAAGTAATAAATCATGTTTTAGGACTTTCCAGGAAAAAAATTTAAAAAATTAAACCACATCAACTGGACTTAGCCTGGTATAATATGAAAAAATGTTACATCGTATGTATATTTTAGAGAAAATTATAGGCCTTAAATACTTTTAGAAAGTATTACTATCTTATTTTCAAATGAAAGCCACTTGATTGAAAAATTAAACTGATATGGGATATTCTTGTAGGTTTTTATTCCAATATTGTGATGATTGATTGATTGTGTCAACTTGAATAAGTAACACCCAATTAAATTGGCATAGTTCTGGGTGGGAGTAAGGTGCAGCATACTGGGTCTGAGCATTCCCTGCCCGAAGGCTGGGCAGCCTGGATGAGACATAAAGGACAGAAAAGAGGTGAGTGCTGTTATTGGCTACTTGTCAGTGACCTGCTGATCGCCTTTGTCTGACCTGCATTACCATCAGCTGTTGCTCCTCTGAGATGTCTCTGCCCTGCTGTCATACCTTGAAGCCGGCCAACTATGGACTGAATCTTCTATGAACTGAGAGCCAAATAAACTTCTCTTTCTTTAACTTTGGGTGTTGGGTATTCTGTCTCATCAATGTGAAATGTAACTAAGACTGGACTAACTCACTTTTAAATGATTATAACATCCAATGTTCATAGTGAACATATGGGATATTGGAAGGCTACCAAAAGACAAACAGATACACCTGTAAATACTGAAAAGAGCTATTGAGTTCGAGAATTAGATTTTTTTTAATCACCAGAAAATAACTTTTTGAGATCTGGCATAATATGTATGTTTGCTCAATAGGCAATGAACACACAATTCTAGTATAAGAATATTACATGAGTAGTTTTGTGCAGTACCGAAGACAAAGGAAATGAAATACTGAGCACATTATTAAATTCCTTACAGTAAGTCTCTGCACACAACTATGTGATTGTGCTAGTGAATTTTTCCATAAGCGAACAAAGTGAGAAGTGCAGGGCCAGCCCAATAGCTCAGCAGAATAATGCACCCGCTAGCAGGCACAGAGGCCAGGGGTTTCATCCCTGGTCCTGCCATGCTGGCCCTGCCCCAGGGGCATGCTGAGACAGGGATTGAGACTTGGTGTGGTAGCTCACGCCTGTAATCCCAGCTCTTGGGAGGCAGTAAACAGGCAGATCACTACAAGTCCGATCTAGTAGTGAGACCCTGAACACCCTGTAGATTGTTCCCTAAAATATAAAAAGAGAAAGAAAAAAAAAGTGAAAAGTGCACATGAGAAGTGACATATTTAGAGTCAAGAGCCTGAATGATGCAAGGAAGTAAGCGATTTATTAGGAAGCTTTTTGTCCATCATTCAGAAACATACAACTGTGCTCTAGATGAAATGCCCCACCC
>NW_004524726.1:2370598-2377778 GCF_000260255.1 Octodon degus
ACTAGGGAATAAAGAAAATAAATGTGTCTGACTATTATGCTTAGAGAAATTCTGGGATGAAAAATATGGAAGACACAGATAAATATATTTGATTAAATTTTATATTTCAAAACTAATAAGTTTAAATTGTCAAATGTAAAAGTGAGCACATTCATTGCTTAATGGTTATATAATGTCTAAAGAACCATATGGATCTGTTTTGTACAATAAAACCAGTGAATATTAAATAAATCAAGCAGCAATATTTTATCATATGTGACACAAAGAAGAAAAAAATTTCATTAGCTATTCATTTTATATATATTAGGCATTTTTATACAAAGCAAGATAGAATTTAGAGGTTTAAAACATTAAGAATTCATTCTATATTTTTTCTAGGCCATGAATTTCAATAAGTTCAATTTCAAGGCCTATATACCTGTTTAAACATCCATGTGGCTTGGCTGTAATCCTTGAAGTTTGTGACAGGAATAGCCCCAATTTTCTGGATTCACATGACTGGCAAAGATGTTACCTGTCACACAGAGGCCAAGGCAGGCTTGTCAGGAATGATACCCACATAGGCACCCAAATTTGATAAATTTACCTTGCTTAGACTACTCTGACTGGATCACAAGGGCAGCTTGCTAATATAAAGAAAAACTCTTAAGTTGGTGAGAGCCATATTGCTGTTGAAATTTATGTTTGTGAGGCCAGGGAGCTAGTTCATCAGAATAAGACCTACCTGGCAAATCCAGAATTTGATCCCTTGTACCAAAAATAATTCTTAAATATAAGTTTGTAAATAAGGTAGTATAGTTTTCTCAGTTTTACTTTGAAAATTCAGCAAGATTCAAGATTATTTTCACTATACAATAGACTTGTGTCAGTATCACATTAAAAATAGAGGAATATATGAAAAAGGAAAAAAACAGATGAGATCAGAAAGAGACTTTATTAAAAATTTAATTAAAACTGAAAAAAGAAGGGCCAGCCAAATAGCTCAGCAGATTAGAGCACCTGCAAGCAGACACAGGCACCAGGGATTCAATCCCCGGGCTAGCCATGATGGACTTCTCCCATGCCCTGCGCTCTGAGATGGGGATGAGACTGGGCATGATGGCATTCACCTGTAATCCCAGCACTTGGGAGGCTGTAAACAGAAGAATCAGTATGAGTCTGATCTAGTAGTGAGATGCTGAACACCCTGTAGAGGCTTCCATAAAATACAGGAAAAAAGAAAGAGAAGGAAAGAAAGAAAGAAAGAGAGAGAGAGAGAGAGAGAGAGAGAGAGAGAGAGAGAGAGAGAGAAAGAGAGAGAGAGAGAAAGAAAACCTGAAAAAGGATTCTTTGAAAAAAATCATGCAACTGATAATCCTTTAGGCAAAATTACTAGGAAAAACTAACTTCCAATATGAAGAAATGCCAGATCACAGGGTTGTTGCACCTAGGGCAATTAAATATTGATAACCATGAGAGGAAGGCAAAATGGGGAGATATTTTGGGGAAATTTGGAGGTTTAGAACAAAATTTGAGGATTGAATGAACAATATGATAACTATAATTAATATTCTACTGTATACTTGAAATTTGCTATGCAAATTTTCTAAATATTATTACATAAAATTATAATCAGGTGAAATACAGATTGTGTTGATAAACTTGACTATAGTGATAACCTCCCAAAGCATATAGTAGCTCAAATCATTTTTTTTTTTTTTTTTTTTTTTGGTGGTGGTGGTACCCAGGGATTGAACTCAGGATCTTGTGTTTGCCAGGCAAACACTTATTACAATGAGCTATCTCCCAGCCCTGTACATCTTCAAAGCATAAATAGTTTTACTAATTATACATCAATAAATCTGGGATAAATAACAAGCAATACTATAAAAAACATTGAGCCCACAATTTTGAAAAACTCTTTTAATTAGAACAATTCCTGGTAATGAATACTAGCAAAATATGGCCACTAGGGGAAATAGGTGATCTGAAAAGCTTTACTTTAATGAATACAATTAAATATTTAGTGTAATCCTTCTAAAGGACACTAATGGCCTAGATGGCTTCAGTGAGAATCATTCTAAACTTAAAATTTTACAAGGAAAGGTAAAATGAATAGGAAAAACATTCTGAAAAAGAATGAAGTGCAGAAAGGGTACCGTTTATAAGAATTATAATAAAGTTATTGCTTTTATGACGTGATCTATACCAGGCTAATGGAATACTCTAAAGTTCAGGAACTGACCTTCACATATTAGGTCAGTGTTACTTGAAAAGGTTGAAAAAGTAAGTCCATTGGGTAATAAAATCATCTTTCTTAACTAGTGCTGGAAAAATTGGATACCCATGACAGATATTCTTTGAATTATGAAGTTTATATTCTAAAAAATCCATGATAAACTGAAAATAGCATGTATCATAAATGTGTTTCAATACATCTTGGTAACACGATACACTGTGGAGCATCTATTGTTTAATTTGAGGCCACGTAGCCGATGGTTCCTGTGACTTCTTGCTGCTGGCTGTCATTGAAAGAACCTTATAGTATATCATCAACTCAGGAAAAGCTCAGCATTTAAAATATCAAGTATAATTTCTACTGAATGTGTTTTGATTGCACCATCTCCAAGTTTAAAAATTGTAACTCAAACCATCTTAAATCAGTGTTCCCTTTACTCTTGCAGTACCAGGGATCAAATTCAGGACTTTGCACTTGCCAGGCAGGCATTTACACCTCAGAGCTATCTCCCTGCTCTTAAATCAGTATTCTTAAATAGTTACCAAGTGCTTCAACTTTCACCCATATAACAGAAAAGTGCAAGTATTATCACGAATAGATAACTCTAAAAAGATGATCTATGATAAAATATCTAGACTTTGGGTTAAGTGAAGGTGTTTTAGGTACAATATAAGAATACATTCCAAGGGGTCAGGGAGATGGCTCAGTAGAATAAGCGCTTGCCTGGCAAGCACGAGGGCCTAAGTTCAATCACTAGTTAAAAAATACATTCCCAAGAAAGTAAAGGGATAAGCATTTAAATTTTAAAAAATCAAATCTAATAATATCTAAGCAAAATAATCCAATAATACAAAAATCATTTATCATTTTGCCTTGCATTTTATTTAAATAAAATAATTTATTTATCTGCTAATAACCCTCAAATCAAAATACTCTTATATATTTGTATAACACTAGTTAGTAGCATACTTTTTTGTTTTCTATGTTGCTGAGTAGTTTAAACAAAAATTTAAGCAAGATGCATTTGTAGTACTGCAGATAAATTTATATATATATATTTATATTTGTGTGTGTGTGTGTGTGTGTGTGTGTGTGTGTGTCTGTGTGTAACTCAGTCTCCTCTGGATGACCAGGGTGAGATTAGGGACAATTCTGAGTTCATCCTTTTGCTCTCCAGAATTCATTTCCTCATAGTTTTAAACCATATTTTGTCTAACTCAACAAATTATTTCTATGATTAATGAAAGCAAATTTTAGGAAAAACATTACCTCCTTGTAGTGGGCAGAATTCTAAAATGCCTGCCCTTATCTCTAATCTCAGTTTGACAGCTGTGAAAACTTAGTTGGCAAAATAAATGTTGCCAAGCTAATTAAAGTTGGTAATGTTTTGCCTCTGCAATGGGAGGCGGATTTTCCTTGTGATTACCCCATCAGCCACGCACTTACTAGGCAACGATTTCTCTGGCTACTCCCAGAAGGGAAAGAAAGATAAAAATGGAAGTGTCAAGATTTTACTCTTGGTGGCTCACTTACAAGAGAAGAAGCCAAGTGGTCCCAAATCAGAGGAAGTTATAAGAACCAACACGAGCCCCAGTTGTCCTCCCGGCTGGTCTCCTAGATTCCCCACTTGAATGACATTTTCTGAGAGTTGCCGCAAGTCTTTCACGTCAGCAGTTGTGAGACTAGCCATCTCTTTACGCTTTACATTTCATTTTCTTAAACAATGTCTGCCTTATGCTGTTGGTGGAGGAAAGTACCTTCCACTCATGGGGAAATTATGGTTTGCCTCCAGTTCGTGCCGTAACTCCTGGCATCTTTTCCTTGTTCCCAGCCCATCCCCACATCTGTGTATTATCCTCATTATTCAAAAAATACTCAAAAGAAAAAATTGGCAGGTAGTGGTATTCTATGGCTGGGATTTGGGGGATTCTATTCCATTTTGAGAGCTAACACAAGGCAGTAGATGCTTGTTGGAAGCTCAGCTGTTTTGCTTACTCCTTTTCCCCAACATTAGCAGATTATTCTTTTTGTTTTCCTAGTGAAGATTACAGCCATCAGTCTCCAATGTCCTTGGGTTTTATACAGGTGGCACTGCAGTTTGTGTTCTCTGTTCTATTGTAAAGGTTTTATTGTTCAGTTTATTCTGCCTTCTCTCTTTTTAATGCAAAGTGCGACAGGTTTCCTTTTGCTCTGTCTTTCTACTTTTATCATGAATTTATGTATGCTAATCAGAATGTACACTCCACACTAAAGCAAAGCTTTAAATCAGAACATATAATCATGTCTCCTAGGGAGACTAAAATGAACTCCTTAATGAATGCACGTGGAATACATTAGTATTAAATTCTCCACCTTCTGAGTGCCTAGGCTGTGTCAGGCACTGTTACAAACATTGATAGCTACTAACTCATGTTCCACATCTCATCATCTCTGTTCAAAAGTTCTTCAATACTATTTTTCTGTATGCAAATGTTGTAAGTTGAACATATGCAACCTAATTCCCAAGATAAGTTTATCTACTATGTTTTGACTTGATTAAAACAATCTTAATAAGAAGTACATTTCACAGTAAAATCCACAAGACTATGCAGTATTTATATCTTCAAAAATAAGTATAATATATATATTATAATTTCTACACAAAGAAAAACACAAAAGCACATCTAGTAAATATATTTTGGAAGCTTATGATTATATCTGTAGAGCAATAACATCACAAATTCAAATAATTATTTATCAACAAAAATCCAGTGAAGCATTTATAAGTATCTATAATGCTTCATCTTACCTCACTTACAAATATTAATTATATGTACTGAAGACTTCGTACTGATATGCCTTCCTTTAACACCAGTTACCTGTATGATATCTTGCTACTGTCATCTCTATGAATTCTAGCCTCCAAAAATGTCATTTTAAAGGTCATTTTAGATCTGTCTTTCTAGACAGATATATATTCTTAAAATTTCCAAGTACCTTGATTACTATTGTAGTGAATCTATTCTTCTCATAAATACTCAAATGCAGAATATGATCATTTGAAAAGCTTACATTTTTAAATAGCCTTGTGAAATAGTTTTCTAATACCATTTTTCTAATAAGCATACATATATATACATATATTTAATTTATAAAGTACAATATGATGATGTGAATGTATACAACATGGAATGAATAATAAAACTGCCCTATACAGCACCTCAGGTAATTATCAGTTAGTCCTCCAACTTAACTTGGAAGCCTCAATGATTGACCACTATATTCACACTTTCCTCATTGTCTGGTGGCAAGCCGCTAGTGACCACCATTGTGATCACTGGGCCTATAGAAAAGATTACTTTAGTTTCTATGAATAACTGAACACATGCAGTATCTGTCTATTTGTGTGTGATTTGTTCCACTTAGCATAATGCCCCCCAAGTTCATCTATGCTTTCCCAAATGACAGATTTTCCAAAGTTTTAAAGACTGAATATAATTATAATATGGACATATATATAATAGTTTCTGTATTAATCTGTTCGTGCAAAACATATCAGATATTGTAACTAAGTTGCAACGAATATGAAAATACATGTTTTTCAAGACCATTTCAAATCCATTGTTTATGTATCCAGCAATGGGATAACTGCAACGTATTGTACTTCTATTTTTCAATTTTTTTGTTTTCTGGCACGTTCTCCAGCACTTGTCTTATAACCATTCTAACGGGGGTGATGTGGTATCTCATTGTGTTGACTTCCATTTTTCAGATGATTAGTAATGTTGAACTTTTTCCTTTTTTGTACTTATTTAATTTTATTTATTTTTTCAATAATTTTATTTAGAAACAAGTAGCAGTGAGACAGTTTCAAATCAAATTAGTAGGACAGTTTCAATAATTAATGCATTGCATACTGTCTTCCCAGTGGTCATTTGTTGTACAAGAAGCAGATATGATATCCTATTTACAAACACTGTTAGAACAAATCTCTCCATTCACTGAAGTAAGAGAGTGTAGGTATATATCTATCCTAACCATTTTGAATACACAGATACAAAATGGTCATTTATCTGTATCCCCTGTTTTGGTCAGTTACATAATTTAAATATTATAGGTGTGTGAACTCAGCAAAATATTCCAAAATAGTCCAGTAGTCCATAATAGTATTGGGTCTTCCCAATACTATTCTGGAAATGCCAGAAATTGTTGACCTGAGTCCCCTACAGCTCAAAATAGCGACATGGCTTTACTTCTTATACTTCGTTTTTATACTTTTCTACTGGATGGTTAAGACCAAGACAAAGCAAGACCTCTGTAGCAAGAATTGTAACTTTTGTAACTGACAGGGACAGTTAAATCCCCTAAAGAGTTGCCGTGAAACCCTGTACCACAGTTTGTAAATCCCTTGTCAGTATCAGGCATGTGGATAAGTCATGGCCATTGCTTGACCGATTTGCTCTCTGTGAAAGTCTGAGAGAACGTTTGCTCTCCATATGACTCTCCTTAGGCACACTCTACATCTTTGATCACTTTCCTCTGTGGCCCCATAATCTCCTTGATCATAAAATTTGGGACACAACTGAGTTACAGGATGTTACAGTACAGATTCTCCTATGTCATGAGTCTTCACTGACCTAGAAAGGCTAGGGCCAAAATGTTGGCTATCCTTGAAGCACTTCTTTTTCTCTAATTTTTAGTGTGCAAATTTATGTTGCTAATCCTCCAGAAGAGAAGCTTAATGATCTTAATACCCTATAACATAGGCAGTTGAGCTTGACATCACTATCTGTCTGAATATCAAATATCTTAGACATAATATGGAACAGGTATTTTCCATCAAGTATTGATATGTTAAACTTTATTTTTTTTGGTTTTATCTTATTTATTTATTTGTTTTACAAAATCTCAAAACAAGATTTTAGGGGAGTAATAATGGTTAGTACATTGTGTATTGTTACTGCCAAAGTAGTTTCTCATATT
>NW_004524726.1:2379828-2383084 GCF_000260255.1 Octodon degus
TCACTCCCCAGGCCTGTGCTCTGGGTCTGTTCAGGATCCCGCGGCCTGGGTCGTCTCACTCACTGGCTGGGCCTGCGCTCTATGTTAAACTTTAAATCCCTAGAGAATGTGAAGAAAAAAGAAAAGATTTAAAAATTCAAAAATAAGAATAAACAATTACCTAGTTTTACATAGAAATTTAAAAATATAAACATTTACAGCATTGTAGCAGGACAGTCCTATGACTTTTTTATTTTTTGTATCCTATTTTCAGTTATTAACTCTTTTTTTTAAACAATCATTTACTTGAGAGATAGCATAGCAGTAATTGGTATGATATGATTAGCAATACGTATTTAGAAGACCAGAATGACAGGCATTCCAAGCATGACCTTACCATTACACATTGCTGTCTTCATTGCAGTTGCTTAGTTCACAGGTATCAGCATATGTAGTTAGTAAGGGTGAGAATCCTACCAATAAGCTGCTAGTTTCAAAAACCTGCTGAAGATTCACAGGATCATTGCCTTAACCATCTTGTGCATATATGTGTATGATGTTGCCACTATCATGTTTCCTAGCTTTTCTCCTTGTCCTCTCCTTGTTGTTTAATCCTCTATTCCTCACTTTACTTTTAATTGTGTTGTATCATTCAGTTTTTATTTCTTCTTTTGAGTTCTTACACTAGGGAAACTATATAATGTTTACATATGTGGGTCTGGTTTCTTTCACTTATGAGTATATCCTCAAGTTGCATCCACATAAATATAAAGGCTGCATGTTTATCGTTCTTCATAGCTGAGTAATACTCCATTGTATAAAACTACCACATCTTCTCATCCATTCCTCAGGTGAGGGACACCTTGGTTGTTTCCAAGATTTGGTTATCACAAATTGTGGTGCTATAATCACATATGCATATTTATCACTATTATATGATGCTTTGATTTCCTCTAGGCAAATTCCCAGAAGGGGGATAGCTTGTTTGAATTGGATTTACAATCCTAGTTTCTTAAGGAGTCTCCGCACTGATTTCAACAATGGTTGCACCAGTCTACATTTCCACTAGCAGTGTAGAAGGGTTCCCTTTTCCCCACAGCCTCTCCAACATTTGTTCTTGGTTGATTTCTTTATGGTAGCTATCCTTTCTGTAGTGAGATGGTATCTCAGTGTTGCTTTAATTTGCATTTCACAGATAGCTAGTGATGTGGAGCATATTTTCATATATTTATTCGCTTCTATAATTGCGTACTCTGAGAAGTATGTGTTCATCTTGGAGGCCCATTTCTGAATTGGGTCTTTAAATTTTGGAGCAATAATGTTTTTTTAGTTTTTATAAATTCTAGAGAGAAGACCTCTGTCTGAGTGCTTATTAGTTAAGATTTTTTCCAAATTTGTGTGTTGTCTTTTCACTTTGCTGGTAATTTCTTTTGATGTGCAAAAACTTCTCAATAAAAGGAGGACCCAGTTGTTAATTCTTTCAAGTATTACCCCTGTGATTTGATTTTTGCTCATGAACTGCTTGCCTACCCCTTTGTCTTCAAGATTTCCTCTCACATTCTCTTCCAGGAGATTTAATGTTTCCATTTGAATGTTTAGATCTTTAATCCATTTTGACCTTAGCTTAGTGCATGGTAATAGAGATCTGGGTCAAGTTTTAATATTGGGCATGTAGAGAGCCAGTTTTTCCAGCACCATTTGTTAAAGAGGCTATCTTTCTTCCAGTGAGCATGCTGAGCCCCTTTGTTGAAGATCAAGTAACTAGGTGTGTTTGTAGGGGCTTCTGCATCATCTATTCCATTTATCCTCTGATTTATTTTGTTGTTGATACCATGTTGATTTTATCGCATTAGCTTTGTAGTATAATTTCAAGTCAGAAATTGTTATGGATCCTGCATTGTCTTTGTTGGCCAGGATTGCCTTTGCTATTCTAGGTCTTTTCTGGTTCCAGATAAATTTTAGGAATGATTGCTCTAGTTCAGTGAAGTATGTTGGTGGTAGTTTGATAGGGATTGCATTAAATCTGTATAACAATTTTGGTAGTATGGCCATCTTCACAGTGTTGGTTCTTCCTATCCAGGAACAGGGGATATCTTTCCATTTTCTGAAATCTTCTACAATCTCTTTTTTCAGACTATTGCAATTTGCATTGAATAGTTCTATAACTTCTTTAGTTAGATTAATTCCAAGGCATTTAATTTTCTGTGGTTTTATTTTATTTTATTTTTAGATTCACTTATGTATATTATGTGTTCCTCTTTATTTTTCTAATTTCTAGAGAAATATATTTCTAGGAAGGATAACAATATAAAACAAGCATGGTAACACACTTTTAGCATTCTCAGTGCTTAGGGATAAAATTTCAGAGAAGGTTATTATGACTTAAGTTATTTCAAAGTTTTGCAAAGGAATAAAGACACCATTAAGAGCAAGCGCCATTAGAAAAATTTAAGTACCTTTCTAATTGTAAAGTAACTTCTCCCATTCTTAAACCATTTGAATTTGCATCTTAGTTTGCCTGAAGCCTATAGCCTCATGTCTAGCAGAAAGGCTGGTCCTCACAGGGTCCAGCATGTGCTGTCTCCATGCCAGCCTTTCCCAGGCTACTTGGCATTGTTTATAGCAGGAAGAAGAAAAGGTAGCCACAGGGAGTTGCCCATTACATGATTCATCCCTTGGAGATATTGGGATGACATTTAGAGGGAATCCACTCCTATTTAAATGCCAGGTTCTCACCTTCAGACAACTATTTTTCAGTACACAATTAAAAAAAAAAAAAAAACCCAGTCACACATCTTAGGAAAACAAAAAATTACGTCAAGCCATCACAGGTTGCCTTTTCTATCTTATTCATTCACATTTCTTATGTCTTCATTATGTCTGCGGTGTTATTTTAAAAGTTATTATATCTCTAATTTCCCTCAGTGTGTTTGTTATCTGTGTAGAGGAATGCTACTGACTTTTTAGTATTGACATTTATCCTGCTATGCTACTGAATTTGTGTACTAGTTTTAGAAGCTTCTTGGTGGAGTTTTTTCCAAGTAAAGTTTCATGTCATCTGCAAATAATGATTGCTTAAATTCTTCTCTACTTATTCTTATTCCACTTATTTCTCTCTCTTGTCTTATTCCTCTAGCTAATGATTCCACAACTCTATTGAATAGGAGTGATTATAGAGAACATCCTTGTCTTGTGCCAGACGTGAGAGTAAAAGATTTCACATTTTGCCCATTTAGAATTTTCTTAGCCTTTGCATTGTCATAGATGGCTTTTAACA
>NW_004524726.1:2384148-2385722 GCF_000260255.1 Octodon degus
GTTGTTTATTTCCTGTTTCAATGTACTGTGTTTAGATAATGAGCATGGGATAATTTCTGCTTTCTTGCATATAATTAAGCATGACCTATGAACTAGTATGTGGTCTATTTTAGAAAATGACTCATGTGAAGCTAAAAAGAATGTGTATTCTGCTGTGTTTGGGTGAAACACTCTTTATATGTACACCAAGTCCATTTGTTCCAAGTTCGGGTTCAGTTCTCCTACATCCTTGCTAATTTTTTGTCTAGTTGACTTATCTTTTTTTGATAAGGGGGATTAAGTCCTCCTGTTAAGAATGTGGCATTGGATATTAAATTTTTCATGTCCATTAAGATTTGTCTCATATAGTTGGGTGCTCCCATATTTGGTCAGTATATAATTATGAGTATTTTCCCCTAATCAGTACATGGTGTCCTTTTTCATTTTGTTTGATCATTCTTGGTTTAAAGTTGAGATTGTCTGAGAACAGGATTGCTACTCCTGCTTTTTCTGAGGTTCTAGGGAATGTAGTATTGTTTCCATCCTTTGACTGTCAGCCTATGAATTTCTTTATGAGTTTTTTTTTTGTGCATACAGCATTTTGTTTGTTTCCTAATCCACTGTGCCAGTCTATTTCTTTTAATTGGTGAACTGAGTCCATTTACTTTGTTGGTTATAACTGAGATGCATTGACTTATCATTGACATGTTATTTACCTGCTGTTGTTTACTCCTTTTTCGCCTTTGTTTAACTGTTTGTCCTAGTTAATGGATTCCTTTTGTTCTCATTCCTGGAATTCTGATCATTTTGGTACCTCTCTGGAACATGTTTCAGTAGTCTGTGAAGAGTTGATTTTGTCATCATGAGATTCTTTAGTTGTTCTTTGTCATGGAAGTATTTCACTTCTCCATCAAACTTAAAAGAGTTTTGCAGGGTATAGTAGTCTGGGCTGGAATTTGTTTTCATAGAGGACTTGAAGTACTCTGCTCCATGTTCTTCTTGCCTGCATGGTTTGTGAAGAGAAGTCGACCATTATTCTGATGGGTTTTCCTATAAATGTGATCTGTTTCTTTAGTGGCTTTCAGTATATTGTTGTGTTTCTAGAATCTTTACTATTATATGTCTCTGTGTGTTTTTAATTGCCTTGATATTATTTGGATTTCTGTATGCTTCGGTTACCTGAATGTCAGATTGTTTCCCCATATTTGGGAAATGTTTTGCTATTACTTCAGCCAATATTATTTTATATCATTTGTATTAACTCCTTTTTTCTCACTGACACCTATTAGTCTCATGTTGTTCATCTTTACATTGTCTTGAAGGTGATGAATTACTTTTCTCTGCATCCTTGTTGTTGTTAAGAGATCTTTTCTTACCTTTTCACTAGGTATAAGAGCATCTTCAGGATTTGAAATTTTATCTTCACTTTCGCTCAATCGGTTTTGCAAGCTTGTGATTCAGATTTTAAGTTCCTCTATATCTCTCTGAATCTGTTTCACACAATCTATTTCTTTTGTATATTGCTCATTGAAGGATTCCATTGTTTTTCTAATCTGTGCTATTTTTTTATCAGTATCTTCTTGAAAAACAGTTAT
>NW_004524726.1:2386024-2388096 GCF_000260255.1 Octodon degus
ACTATTAATTCAGACATTTCAGATGTGTGATTCCCAATTTCTTCTGTGCTAGTGTCTTCTGCACTTGTTCTGGAAGGGCTTGGAGCCTGAGATTGCATTTTGGTCCTTCTCTTTGTCATTTTGCATTGCACTGTCTTTACATACTGACCTTTGGTGTAGAGCTATGGTGCAGTTATAACCTTAACATCTACTGAAATTAGAGTGCAGATCTACAAAGTTTGAATTCATCCAGTTTTTCCTGGATTGGGTCCTGCTGCTGTGCTCAGCTTCTTCCTTCTGCAGCCCTTGGAAGTAAACCCATTGTGTCCCTCTGGCAAAATGTACTACTCCTGTATTAGCTGGGTGGTTCTGTCCCCTAGCCTCTCTGCAGGGACTTCAGGTGCAGAATTTCACCCCAGACCTGTATGCCAATCCTGGGCTTGGTCTGCAGGGGTCTAGAGAGCAGGACAGAAGGATTCACTCACAAGTGGGCCTGGCCTGAGTCTGGAGGGAACCATCAAACAAAGGAGAACATGAAAGGTCTCCCACACACTTGCCAGGCCTGGGCTTGGGTTGGGTCTGGAGGGCTCCTGACAGCATGACAGAAATCCTCACTCACACTCTGGCCCTGGCCCTGGGCTGATTCTGGAAGGGTTCAGAGGGCTCCCAAGAGCAGGGTTGAAGTCTCACTCACGTACCAGGCTTGTGCTTGGTCCAGAGGGGTCCAGCTGCCACAGGGGATGTGGAAGCTCTCCTACACACTCATCAGGCCTGTGTTGGGCTGGGTCTAGGTGCAATTTCTTTTGATATTTAGAAATTTTTCAAAATGACAATGAGATCCCAGTTGTTGATTGTTTTAAGTATTTCCCCTTACAGTTTGATGTTTGTTCATGAATTCTTTACCTACCACTATGTCCTTAAGTTTTTTTACCTCCTCTCTCTTCCAGAAGATTTATTGTTTCCCTTTTAATATTTAAATCTTTGATCTATTCAGACGGTAGTTTTGTGCATGCTGAGAGGCATGGGTCTATTTTAAACCTCCACATGTGGAAAGCTAGTATTTCCATCACCATTTTTTTAAAAGGCTATCTTTCTTCCACTGAAAATGTTTGGCCTCTTTGTCAAAGATAATATGAGTGAGTGTGTTTTTAGTTGTGTCTACATCTTGTAATTTGTTCCATTGATCTTCAGATCTGTTTGTTTTGTTTTGTTCCAGTACCATGCTGATTTTATCACACTAGCTTTGTAGCATAATTTTCATTCAGGGATGCCTCCTGTCTTACCTTTGTTTGCCAGGATTGTTTTATATTCTAGGTCTTTTCTGTTTCCAAATAAATTTTAGCAATGTTTTCTCTAGATCTATGAGGTATGTTGATGATATTTTAATAGGGATTGCATTAAATCTTTTATAGCAATTTTGGGAGCATCGTCATTTTCACAATGTTGGTTTTTCTTATCCAGGAGCAAGGAATATCTTTCCATTTTCTGAACTCCTCTTTAATCTCTTTTTTCAGAGTATTTTAATTTTCATTGTATAGATCTTCTACTTTCTTTTAGATAAATTCCTAATATTTAATTTTTTGATACTATTGTGAAGGGTATTATTTCTGTAATTTCTCTCTCAGTGAGTTTATTGTCTGTGTACAGGAATGCTATTGATTTTGGGGTCTTGAGTTTATATCCTGCTATACTACTAAAATTGCTTTTTTCCTTCTCAAAGCTTCTTGGTGGAGTTTTTTGGGTCTTCCATGTAGCGTATCACTGCAAATATTGAGAACTTAATTTCTTCCTTTAAATGACTATTCTTTTTTTTTTTTCTTTTTCTTGTCTAAGTGCTCTGCCTGTTTCCTGAACTATATTTTACAGGAGTGGTGATAATATACATCCTTGTCTTTTTCCTCATTTTAAAATGAGGAACATTTTAATTTTTGTGCATTAAGTAAGATTTTTTCTGTTAGATAGCAAAAATAGATAGCTTTATAGATAGCATCTATAGATAGCTTTTATCAAGTTGAGGCAAACACTATCCATTTTTATTTTCTCTACTGCTTTTAAGATGAATGACTATTGGGCTTTGTCTAAAGTTCTTTTTT
>NW_004524726.1:2389321-2394775 GCF_000260255.1 Octodon degus
AAGCTACATGGATAACATCAAACATCACAGCCAGCTGGCAGGACCATATATAGCAAGTTATGAATCATGGATTAGTCCCATTCCTCATCAATGTTCTCTGTAAGGTGGACTTTCAGACACAAAAGGAAGCTGTGTGGGCTGTGACCAACTATACAAGTGGTGGGACAGTGGAACAGATTGTGTACCTTGTTCAATGTGGTATAATAGAACCACTGATGAACCTCTTAACTGTGAAAGATACGAAAATTATCCTTGTTATTCTAGATGCTATTACAAATATCTTTCAAGCTGCTGAGAAACTAGGTGAAACTGAGAGGTTTAGTATAATGATTGAAGAATGTGGAGGTTTGGCAAGATTGAAGCTCTGCAGAACCATGAAAATGAGTCTGTGTACAAGGCCTCATTAAACTTGATTGAGAAGTATTTCTCAGAAGAGGAAGAAAAAGATCAAAATGTTGTGCCAGACACTACCTCTGAAGCCTATAACTTCCAAGTGCAGGATGGGGCTCTCTATACCTTTAACTTCTAGGTGTACAACTGAAGGAGGCACCAGTTTATGTTGTGTACTATTTTCGGTATAAATTTGTCTTTCTCTACTAGGAACTCTTTTTTTTTTTTTTTAAATGTGGTTTGTCATTGTAGCACTTTTTACAACAAAATTATACTTGAAAAGTTCCAAAATGTACATACTGTATGAAGCTTATCCTCTGAAGCAGTTTATTATTTTTATGTGCAATTTCCTATTTTGCAGTGTCCTGTAAAGAAAGATTAAATTCTACCCTGTGCTTTACAAAAAATTAATAATTATATAGCATAAAGCAAGTTATCAATTTCTTGTGACAAATTGAAAAAGGAATGAACTTATTGGGCATTCATTTAAGGCATGGGGCATGTTCCCATTTTCTTCAATAGAGGTTGACTGCTGACATTGACCACTAAAGTGCACTGGAGATAAGAGTAGGCCATACTGAGAATCCCTTGAGTACTAAAGCATCCATTTTTCCCCCAATAGCTATATAATGAGAAGTGTGGCAATCCTGAGATCAGAATGTTGTGGAAAGCCTATGCTATATGAAGATATTCTGGCAGATGAGCTATCCTACGAGGAAAGAAGAGGTCAAGGTGAAATGCTATTCACTTAACATAGAAAAAAGCATGGAGGCTCTCTGTCTTCTAGTTCTTTCAGCTATAAAATGAAGATTACAAATAATGTGTTGGGCTGGTGAGACAGTCCAGCCATCTAAAGCACCCACTTAGGCAAGCTTTGGCAGGTGCAGGGGAGGGGGATGATGCGCAGTTCCATCCCAGAACAACATGCCTTGCCATCCTCGTGGGCTGAGTCAGCCAAAAAATAAATAAGTAGATAGATAAAAATTAAAAAAGAATATAAAAGGGTTGGCCAAATAGCTCAGTGGACTAAAGCACCTGCAAACAGAAGCAGGAGCCAGGAGTTTGATCACTGGGCCTGCTGCACTGGCCCCTCCCCCAGGGCACACTGAGATCGCAACCGAGACTGGGTGTGGAGGCATGAGCCTGTAATCCCAGCTCTTGGGAGACTGTATACAGGAAAATCACTACGAGTTCGATGTAGTAGTGATACCCTGACCACTCTGTAGACCCTTCCCTAAATACAGAAAAGACAATAGATGAATAAAAAGAATGCCTTCTCTGAAAGGTTGCTGCAATGTTTAAATAAGTTAATAATTGAAACTCTTAGAACACTCTTTTGCACATGATTTGTGCTATATGAGTTTTAATTGCAGTTGTTTCTCATTTGTATAGTTGAAATGGTGATCAATGAATTTCAAAAAGTATAAAGGTTCAAGCAGGTAAAAATTGTTGTAATTAACATAACATTAACAATTATGGAGTAAATGAAACGATGTAATCATTACTTACTTATTGAAGATTACTATGTCAAGACACCCAGTTCTGATCATGGAGATTCAACAGTGAGTAAGTGAGGAATGTCTTTTCCTCTGCAGATATTCTAATTTAATGAGTAAAGGCAAAAACAAAACAAAAAAAACTTTTATAAATCTTTTACAAATTAGATTCTTAGTTTCTGCCTCCTCCCCAGAAGTGTTTGCTAACAATTCATGACAAAATATACATTAGGGGCTGGGGAGATGGCTCAGTAGACTAAGTGCTTGCCTGGCAAGTTCAAGGGCCTGAGTTCCATCCCTGGTTCCGCCAAAACAAAACAAATCAAACAAAATGTACATTAAAAACATTTTGAACTTCCACATCACACAGAAAACCATTATTTTATGACTTAACAACAGTGCAATGCCAAAACTTAGTGTGATATCTGGATGACATCTTATCTCTAAATTTGTGATGAAAACATGCCTTGGGGGAGATAGGCAGGGGATAGGCGACTGCTGTTTAAACTTCATAAGGAAGTTTTGTCCTTTATTCTGTTTTCCTTGTATCAGCTTCAGCTGTAATTTTTTGACATCACAGTAATGATTCTAAATCTAAGAACATAGTCTGAGTACAAAGGGAATCATTAAGGAAATTATTCTTACCTTTGCTACAGGACACAGTATTCTTAAAGTATGCAAAAACTAGTTGATTAATTCATGTGATGAGATTCTACTAGCGGTTTGTAGTTAATGACTAGATAAAGCTGTCTATCAGAAAAGATGAGTGAGTACCAACTTTCAGCATTCCTCGTGCCCTGTGAACAGTGAGTGTGGCGTGTTATTGCTGCTGCTCTATTGACAGCTGGAAATACCATTTTCTACCATCAAAACTCATAAAGTGAAGGCAAGTTTTCATATCTAACTGTGATGGGAAAATAATGAGCCTTCTGAAGATTTCCACCTTCTGAGTCTTAGAATCTGAGACATTAAATTACATGGTAAAAAATAAACTTGCAGGGAGAATATAGGTTGCTAACTGGCTGGTTTTGAAATATAACAATTCTCAATTTTCTGGGAGGGCCTTAAGCAGTGTATTTAATCACAAAAATCATTGAAAATAGAAAAGAGAAATGCAAGAGAATTTGAGAGACATTTGAGTATAGAAGAAAGAAGTGCAGAGATGCCACCCTGCTGCTTGGACAAGGGAGATGGAGAGCCAGACACTGAGGAACAGAGGAGGTTAGCAGGAAGCAGAGGGGGGAAGAGCAGCAGTCTTCCTAACATTCTCCAAAAGGGAATGTCGTTCTGCCAAAGCACTTGGATTTTGTCCACGTAAGATTCCTTTTCATATTCTAATCTGCAGAACAGCATGCTGACAAATACACATTGCCTTAACCACTCAGAAAATAAAAACAAACCCCACACCAAAAAAAAAACAAAGCAATACAACAACAAAAAATTCTCTGCAGTGGAAAATCCAGATAGTCCATATAACAAAATAGTTAATCTGGATGTTTATCTTCCACTACACATAATTATCAACTCAAAATATGTTAAAGATTTAAACATAAGATGCTAAATGACAAAACTGTTGAAATAAAATATGAGACTCAAGCTCCATAATAGTGGCCCGAGCAATAATTTATCTAGTAAAAGATTAAAATATGAAGAAAAGCCAAATTGCTGAATAGCAAAATAATAATAGTAAGAATAAGCCTGCATTAGTCCATTCAACCTTCTCTAATAAAATAATGAAGGTTATATTATATATAACCAAGAAGTTGGGAATAAAATTCCAAAGGCTCTGGACTTTGTCAGAAACAATATCTAGTAAAGGCTTAACTTTCTCTGTCCTAATAGGACAGGACAACGTGGTTCTTAGAGACATATGCTATGAGGGCAAAGCCCTCATCTTCACGACCAAATGGTTCTATCTGCTATTATCTCCTTGGATATGAGAATTTTAAAACATAAATGGAGGGGGGGAAGTATTCATCCCAGCACAAACTCATTTAAACATAAATTGAATATTTGAATAGACATTTCTTAACGGGAGACACAAACATTTCTCAACATCACAAAACATCACAAAGATTCAAATTAAAAAGACAGAGAGAAATCACTTAACATCTTCCAGAAGCAGTATCAGAATGATAAATGGTAGGAAAGGGGAAGAAAAGTGTTGGCAGGAAGGGAGAAGAAAAAGGACTCCTATATACTGTTAGTGAGATGCAAATTGGTCATCCATTATGGAAAACTTTAAGAATGTTTCTCAAAAAATTAAAAAATAATTATAGTATGAGGCAGCAGTATGAATTATGAGTATTTAGCCATGACACTTTTCCTGAGTGTAATATGTACCTTAGTTGGTTTGACTTTTTATTGTTATCAGCTTATTCATTGAAATATCTTTAAATATACAACTTCAATAGTATACAAATTTTATAACTCAGTAGACAGAAATTCAATGAAGAAAAATGAATTTATATATGCAAAATCTTTGTAATTCATAATGATTAATTATGTATAACATGAATGTATGCTTTTCTTGTGGAACATTGTCTTTAAAAAATTAAGTCTACACAAATTTATCCATATATTAAGCAATGAAATACAACAAACATTTATTTAATAACTGTACAATAAACTTCAGATTTTATTATAAAAAGCAATCTTAAGTAGAATTAATTCCTGATTATTTAGTTAATGTCTTCAAAAGCAGATAAAACATTGTATGTTTCTTCCTGTTTAATGACGTGAAAGAATACAGGAAGACATAATAAGTTTATTGATCCAAAAATATTTAATATAAATGTGAATGTCAAAGAAAAAAATGTATAGAAATGTGAAGATCTTTGTCAGGAGAACAGGTTTTATATCCTTAACAACATAAAATTCATTAGGCATATATGGTTGATAGGTCAAAGAACCTTAATTTCTTTAAACGTGAAGATGATATGGCTTTTCAGGGTTTCTGGAGAAAACTGATACCAGTATCATGCCCGAAGCAGCATGATTGAATTATCTTGTTTGTGTAGATAATATTAGAACAAATATATCTGGAGGATTAAAGCAAAGTTGCTCCATGGACACTTGACTTAATTACTAGAGGGGAAAACTATATAATAAAATTCATAAATCACATGCCCAATAATATTGTGACAGATGCTTCAATTTAACAAACTACTTCAAATACCTAAAATATGCATTTGAGAAAGAATTCAGGACATTTCATTTTGAATTTTCAACTATATAGTCTATGTGTCTTTGAGTCACATGGTAATATTCAAGAATATAATGTGTTATTAGGCAGTTGAAGTTTTCAATGCATCTTTGGGACAAGAATTCCAAAATATTTTATAAGAAAGTAAAATATAACTTTCGAAATGCTGTCAGTATATATTTTACTTCTTATATAAGCTCAGATTTTTCTTATGTGTTAATAACTTTTATTGCTGTAAATCAACATATTCAGTGAATTATGAGGGCATAGTTTGAGATTGATTTAGATTACACTTTAATATTGATAAGTTATTCAGAATTATTACTTTCATATGATCAAAATAAAATATCAAATCATAACTTA
>NW_004524726.1:2394875-2399122 GCF_000260255.1 Octodon degus
TTGCAGAACCAGGGATTGAACTCAGGTCCTTGCGCTTGCCAGGGAAGTGCTTATTCCACTGAGCCATCTCCCTGGCCCTCTAAAGTTCTTTTGACATCTACTGAGATGATCATAAGATTTTTGACTTTGGCTCTGTAGATATGGTATACTACATTTATGGTTTTGTGTATATTAAACCTTCCCTGGGCTCCTGGGTTGAATCCCAATTTGCTAGTATTTTATTGAGGATGCTTTTACATTTTAAAAAATTATTTATGTATTTATTTATTTATTTATTTGGTATGGGGTATTACAGTGATCCTCCTATTTCAGTATCCCCAGTGCTGGGATTACAAGCATGCATCATCACACACAATTTTAGTGGCCAGCAGGACTACACAGCATACGGTATCAGGAAATGAAACTGGCTCTCTGTGTTTGTCAGACAGACACTTAGACTGCTTCACTATCTCCCCAGTCTGTTTATTGAGGATTTTTGCATCTATGTTCTTTGAGGAGATTAGCCTGTAGTTTTCTTTTTTGGTTGGGTTCTTCTCTGGTTTTGGTATGAGAGAAATACTTGCCTCCCTGAATGTGTTCAAGACAATTCCATCCCTCTCAAATTCATTGGAAAGAGTTAACATTAAGTCCTCCCTAAATTTCCTGTGAAATTCAGCTATGAATCCATTAGGACCTGGGTTTTTCTTTGTTATTAGGTTTTTATTTACTTTTTCAAGTTCATTGAGTGATATTAAATTATTTAGAATTTTTATGTCTTCTTGGTTTGGCTTTGGTAGTTCATATGTACCTAGCAATCTGTCCATTTCTTCTGTTTTCCATTGTATGAATGTAAAGATTTTGGAAATAAGTATGACAATATGAATTTCTTTAAGACCTCTAGTGATTTCACCCTTTTTATTCCTCATTGCATGAATTTTTTTACATTTTTAATGACTTTTACTAGGGGATTATCAATTTTATTTATTCTTTCAAAGAAGCAATTCTTTGACTCATTATTTTTATTGTTTTCTTCATGTCCATTGATTTTATTTCTGCTCTGGTATTTATAATTTCCTGCCTTCTTTGGGCTTTGGACTTGATTTGCTCTTCACTTTCTAGAAGTTTGAGGTATTGCATAAGATAATGTCCTTTTATTGGCAACAGAGGAAAAATTTAAACATCAAAGTAAGGAAAAATTGACGTGCTTTTGTTGCCTTTTAAAATGAAGGAGGCCACATGCAAGAATTAGACAATACAGTGAGGCACTTAAAGCAAACTTTTCAGACAGGCATTAGAAAATATGAACACCTTTAATTCTATTAGTGTGGTATAATTAATATTTATTTGGGCTCATTTTGTTTTACTGATGTGAGAATTTATTACAATAAATTTTCTCTTAAGATAGATTATATTGTGTCTCACTAGTTCCAGTAAGTTGTACCTGCATTTTCTTTTGAGTGTCAATATTGTTTAATTATTGTTTAATTTCATTTGTGACCCGTTGATTGTTCAGTAGGGTATTATTTAGTTTCCATGTGTTTATAAAGTTTTTGCTGTTTCTTTTGCTTATCCTATGCATAGGATAATCTTTTTTACATTTAGTTAAACATATTCTATGTGCTAGCAAATGATATATTTTGTAGAATGTTCCATGTGCAGTTGAGAAGAATGTGTATTCTGATGCTATTGGGTGGAACACTGTAAAGATCTCATAAGTCCATTTTTTCACCAGTTTGGTTTAGTTCTGTTATTTCTTTGCTCATTTTTTGCACCATTGATCTATCTCTTGGTGTCAAAGTCCCCCAATACAATTATGTGATTGCTTATTAGATTTTGTCATGTCTGTTAAAACCTGTCAGGCTGGGGAGATGGCTCAGTAGAATAAGTGCTTCCCTGGCAAGTGCAAGGGTCTGAGTTCAATACCCAGTTCCAAAAATTAAATAAATAAATAAATAAACATTGTCTTATATAGTTGGGTGCTCCTACATTGGGTGCATATATATTTATAATTATTGTCTTTTCATCTTGCAGTTTTCACTAATAAGTATGTAGTAATCTTCGTTATCTCTTTTAGGCACTCTTGATTTGAACCTGACTTTGTCAGCAACTGGAATTGCTACTGCTGGTTTTTTCTGGATTCCTGATGGAGTATTGTTTCCATCTTTTAACATTCAGTCTATTAATTCCGTTTTGAATTAAATGTTTTTCTTGTATGCAGTGTATTGTTGTGTTTTGTATCTTTATCCACTTTGCCAATCTGCTTCTTTTCATTTGTGAATTGAGGCCATTTACATTGATAGTTATAACTGACATGTACTGGTTTATTTTTGGCATGTTGCTTTCCTACTGTAGGATCCTTTTGCCCAATTACTTGCGCTGCTTAGCAGTTCTCTTCTGTTGTTGAAGCTGTGATCATTTTTATCACTTTCTAAAATATCTGTCAGTACTTATTGTAAGGTTGTTTTGGTTACCATAAATTTCTTTGTCATGGAGGTATCTAATCTCTCCATTAAATTTGGTAGATAGTTTTACAGGGTACAACAATCTGGGTTTAAGGTTGTTTTATCTCAGGACCTCAAATATCTCACCCCAAACTCTTCTTGATTTGACAATCTGTGTTGAGAAATCTGCTGTGATTCTGATGGGCTTTCCATTATAGGTGGTCTGTTTTTCTCTCTAACAGCTTCTAATAGTCTATTCTTTTGCTCTATTTCTGTTGTCTTAATTATTATGTGTCTGGGTATTTTGATTCTGGCTAGCTTGAGTTCTATATGCTTCAGTTGTCTCTATCAGATTGCTCTCTCATGATTGGGAAAATTTTATGCTACTACTTGTGCAAACATACTTTATGTCTTTTGTGTTGTCTTCAGATTTTTTTCATACTTATTAGTCTTACATTATTTCTCTTTGCATCATCTAGAAGCTATTGTATTGTTATTTTCTGATTTCTTTTAACTTTAATATGTTAAAGATTTTTGTCATAAAAGGATGCTAATTTTTTAATGTTTTCCTCAAATTTGATGCAACAATCATTGTTTTTGAAATTATTAATCCTGATAACATGGTGAATCTGTAAATGTAAAGCCATGTTTGCATCTTCAAGTAAATCCTTGACATATTCGATGGTCTTTTCAATGTATGACTGAACTTCATTGCTGGTCTCACATGAATTTTGTGGGGAAACTCAATATAGTTAACAAGTTGCATTGTAATATACTATGAACCAAAAAAGTATGATGTGTGGGAAAGTAATTATTCATACCATATTGAAAGTTTGCTAAAATTATTATTCAATAAATATTCCCTTCCTGTTCTCTCAAAACCATTATTATATTTTTAGAAACTTTATGGAGTAGGAATGTTTCCTCTCTAGAGACTCACTATTCATAACATTGGAAAGGATACATTATGAATGAATGATCATTTTATTCTGTAATATCAATAGTACTTAATGACATTAATATAATTAGAATACTTTCACAGAATAAATTATTATTTTAGTCTCTGTTAGCTCCACTAAAGAATTCTATGAAGAATGTCCCTAAAATTGTTTTAGGTTCACACATTTATAAACACCTATGTCAACTTTCACATTTTAAAATATTTAAAGTTTTCCTCAAGGCACTGCTCTCTCTTTGAATGTACTGATTATGTTAAAAATAAAAATAAAATGGAAGAATGTGTACCCCATGTGTGGTAAGCAGACTGCCAGAATGACTATCAAATATGTCTAGACCATGACATTTAATCAAATGCTATATCAGGGAACATTGTAAGGGAATACCTCAATATAACTAAGGTTACTAGGTGATGTGTTTGAAGAATCATCTTTGTAAGCATAATGTGTCGTAACTGCATGAGGGCTTCACAAACAGAATGTCCTTTTATTGGTAACAGAGGAAAAATTTAAACATCAAATATGAGGAAAAATTGATGTGCTTTTCTTGTCTTTTAAAATGAAGGAGGCCACAAGAAAAATTAGATGATGGAGTGAGGCACTTACAGCAAACCTTTCAGACAAGCATTAGAAAATATGAACACCTTTAATTCTATTAGTATGGTACAATTAATAACTATGAATGAAATAATTATTTAAATATTTCCCAATTTTTACTTCAGTTTGTTTTACTTTTGTACATATTGCCTTCTCTTGTAATTATTATATGAAAAATGCAAAGGTAAAATAATGAATTCTAAAAAAATAGTGGATTCTAAATAAATTCAGCTGGAATGTTCTAGATACAATGTATGTTGCTACAATTTACCTT
>NW_004524726.1:2408006-2435127 GCF_000260255.1 Octodon degus
AAAAATTAAGATTCAGCAGCATCATCTAATTTGTTCAAGGTTAACAAACAAGAATGATTCGACATCATCTCATTAACATTGTCTGTGATCTTATTTTAAACAAATGCAGTATAAAAATAGTGTAAACAATGATCTTATGGAATTATTTACTCTGGAGTGTTTTGTTAAGTATGTGTGCAAAATGCACTAGAATTATTCATATATATAATTTAAAATCTAAATGATGTCAATCCAATCTCTAAGAAAAAATCATTTTGCATCTGGAACATCTCTTATGCTTTAAAATTAATTTTTTAGCTTACTGAAACATGAATATCACTGCTTTATGATATTTACTGAAAATTCAATAGAATCTAATGTCTATCTTATTTTGATTTTTTAATCTTTTAAGAAGTATATTATAAAGCACTTGATTTCAAAGTTAGCAAAGTGTATAAGCTTATGTGTGTTTGCTTAGAAAGGCCAACGTGCATATATTACATGGGCAGATTTGCATTTAGGTAATTTTAACTAAAGAATGTAGGGTCATGAAGAAACAAAAACTAATCCTTGATTAAATTTTTAATAAATTTCAGGCAAATATTTATATGTCAATATCAAAGCACAAAGGACTTTGTAAAACCAAATGCTTTGGAATCTTTGCTTAGAAATCTATTGTATAACCACTCTGGAGAAAAAAGTCAAACATACTTATGAAATAAGTATATCTTTTGATTAATAAATTTACCAAACATGAAAACAAAATGAATCACATTGTGATTTATATACTGAAAGAGAGATATACTAACACCAACAATCAAATTATTTTATATGTGGAGATAGTAAAATGTTAGACAAGGACTTAAAAAAATAAACAAGACTGCTGAGTACAATTTACAGTTTTCAAATGTTCAATTATATAAGGAAATATATTATAACAGGCTTTTTTTATTGAAGCAAGTAGTATTCCAATTATATTTTTAAATTGTGAAGAATCTCTAAAGGAACAAAAACGCTAAAATTTCAAAAACATCTATTACTAAAAATTTTGTAAAACAAAGAGTATATAAGCTTCAGCATTAATCAAGACTATATCAGTCATTTATTACATTATATCATTATAATTTCATATTTTATTATCAAATATATTATTTAAAATATGTTTATTTTCAAAAGTCATAAAATTTCACTGAGAGTTGGTTTAAACAAATTCAATCAGGGTTTGATCCCCTGTGCTGCATGCCACCCGCCCCCAGGGCACACTGAGCAGACACTGAGTCCACGTCTAGGGGTGGTGGTGCAAGCCTGTAATCCCAGAGCTGGGGAGGCTGAAAACAGGAGGATCACTATGAGTCCGAGCTGCATAGTGAAACCCTGTACAAAATACATTTAAAAAATTCAGAGTATATGTTTTATAGAACATTGACCATAGTGAGTATATTTTTATAGTTTAAATTTTATAGAAGAATATTATTTAAGCTTTCTTGCCACTAAAGATAATAGCTGTGTGAAATAATGCTCATATCACTTAGCTCAGTTTCGGAATATTCCACAGTGAATACATATATTAAGACTCACAGCCACGTGTGGTGGTACAGGTCTGTAATCCCAGCACTTGGGAGGATGAGCCAAGAGGATTTCTGTCAATTTGGGTTACATAGTGAGTTCAAGACCAGTCCAAATCATACAGTGAGATACTGCATAAAAAAAATCATACATATATATATATATACATACATATATTATATATGTATATATACAATTTTAATAGCCTAGTGTATATATATATAAATGTAATTGACAAGTAAAAGATATATGTATGTATATATGTATGTATATGTATATATATATATATGCATATATATATACACACACACATTTGTTTGGTTCTCTAAATAAATAGTAAGTGAACTGGTATCACAAAGATATTCTTTCATAAATAATTATAATGTCCTAGAATGATACATGACAAGTACTTTTAAAATGTTAAATCTGAATAAAGTTGTTAAAATGTATAATTTCACCTTTCTTGACAATATATGGCATTTATATTTACTTACTTGCATTTCATTTTAATTACTATAGTTTAATCTTTTGTGACAAGGATTTATGTGACATATGCCAATGATTCATAAAACATATACCAATGACAATAATTTTCATTCTAATAAAAGTCATCTTCCACTGCTTTATATACAGTCATGTGTGTTCTTGAGTTCTTAAATGCTGGTGATTGCAAAAAGCACAAATGAATGCTGACATTATTGTCGCACCATTTTGGAATGTGCAGAAAAAAAAATTGATGGAATGCTAATATTGAGCAGTCACTTACTCTCTCTCCCCAAAGGTAGGATATACCCTGCTACAAATATGTAGCTTTTTAAAACTTGGCAAGTAGAGTGATGTTTAAAGAGTAAAATGTCTATTTCCTCCTGCCTTTGTGTCAAGCATATACAGAGTGGAATGTAACACTGGCTAGAGAAGTACAAAGAGAAGGAAATTAATAGAGAACCAAAATCAAAAGATAATATCCTGAAGAAACATAGTCAAGCACTTTGATAATTCCCTATACTCCTACTTTAGGGTACATATGGGTCTTGTGGTGGCAGCCTAAAGTTCCCAGTGAAGAATGTGACTTCATGAAGACAGTGGCCATAGAATAAAGCAGCTGATGCTGGGAGAGCTTCCAAAGGGAAATGAAATTTCCCTCATGAGAGTCATTGCGACTGCAGTCCCAGATGTTAAAAAGAATTGTTTAGCTAAAACTTTTCTTACAGTCAATCTTTTGCCATTAATCTACACATGCAATTTTCTATATTATGTGCATATTTTCACAATAAATAATACTGAAACTCCATGTAGTAAATTTTCTTCTGAATTTACCTATCTAAAAGATAGGTCATCTGTCAAAACTTCCACCACGCAATTCTATAAGTAAAGAGTATTAAAGAATATGTGCTGCTGTCAACTACCTAAGCAAACCCTATGGAGGCTTAGAGTATGTGTGCCTTACTATTAGCTTTGATAAAAATTAAATGTAAAATAGCACAGTCAGAGACATAGATAATTTAAATATTTTTTTGAGCCTTAGTCTCTTCTTACTGTCAATAAGCTGTTTTTACCACAATGTAGTAAGAGAGGCAAGGTGTTTGATTCTAAAATAAGCACTCCTTGTCAGTGACACAGAAATTGCATGAGAACTATAGTCATATTTTCTCTGAAAAATTAGTCCAAGGTAATATGTACACCTTCTGATAAAAACCATAAGACATTGGACCAAGGATATGGCTCGGCAACACAGAACCTGCCTGGCAAGCCAAAGGTACGGAGTTAAATACCTGATATCAAAAAACAGCAGCAACAACAGCAACAAGAAAACACTATAAGACACAGTAAAAGGCTAATAATCAGATTTTCATAGAATTGTCAAGCAAGAGGCCCTTTTAACTTAAATCTATGTGTGACTATCTTTCCAGACAATCTTAGGCAATTCTTTATTGCTTATACCCTCCTCCAAGGCTAACCAGGACTCATTAAAGTGTGACGAATTGTTGCCTGAAACTAGTTATAATTACCAAATTAAATGGATCTTTCATTTCTATAAAGAATGAAATAAGTAATGCATTATAAGCTATTTAGTTTGTAATGGAAATTATATTTAATTCTAAATTATGAATAAGCAGATAGATTATTAAAACATGTAAATAATCATTGTAAGAGGAAATTTACACTCCTAAATAAAAATAAATTATTTTACTTATTAAGGTAAAATGTACAAGTACAAGGATATACTACAAAGCCATGTAAATATTAAAGAAATACAGATGTATAATGTTATTACATGATCTCTTAACATTTATGTACCGCTAAAGTAGTGTGCTTAAACGTGAATGAAAATGTTTTCTATAGATACAGTAAAGATACTATTAAATGTCTCTTCTAATTCTTCAAGAAGAAAAAATAAACATTTCCATTTACAGAGTGTTTGCAAATCTGGCCTATATGATCATTCAGCAAATTGCCTAGAGAAGAAACTGATGTGAACAAAAACATACCGATGGCATAGGACAAAAAGTGCAGCAAAAACAGTGGTTAAATACCTTTAAAACCATAATAAATTAATACCCTGAGAGTTTTAAATGTAATAATTTCTATTACTCATACACATATGCAGTATAGTTTGGATAATAGTACTACAGATTTCTGCTAGTCAAATGAAAGAAGCAATACTTAAATTTTTAATTTTTTCCTTCCTTTTAATTTTTTTCTTTTTCTTTTCTTTTTTCTTTTTCTTTTTCTTTTTTTTTTTTTTTTTTGTGGTACCAGGGATAGAACCCAGGACCTTGCACTTGCCACACAAGGGGCACTTATTCCACTGAGCTATCTCCCCAGGCCCCCATAATTTCTTATATTTTTTAATTTTGTAAGTAACTTTGCAATATATATATATATATGGTAACATAAACAACTAGTTTGAAAATAATGAACCATGAGGAGGAGCTGAAGAGTGACTAGGCCCAGTGAGCTGAAGCATACAGCTAGGTTCAGCGGGCCCAGACTGGAGCCTGGACCTACGGAAAGGATCTACATGATACACGACACTAAGGTGGCAGGAGGTAACTTAGGTGAACTAGTCTGCCTGGAAGAATCCAAACATAGATCCTTCCTCCAGAATACATGAAGACGAGGTACCCAGACAGAGCTCAGAGGAAGAGTTTACATACAAATTCTCAATTTATGATCTGCTTTGTTATGCAGCCATAGTGTTTGTTCCTATGGCCTAAAGTACAAAACTGTTAATAACCAAAGTTTGTCAAATCTACATCATGTTTGATATAATTGCTAATTGTACTACAGTAACTAGCATATGCTATCAATTTAACCACTTATTCTCCCTTGAGTAACAATATGCAAAGGTACTTGGAGTGGCAGTGATATTGTTTCCCACTGTCAAGCTTTCACAAAAATGTATCACAGAAATCAAAATAGTTTTCTCTGAAACAGAAAATGACATGATGAAGGAAAAATGGAATATCAGGCCCTGAGACCACCAAGAAAAAAATCCAGAAGCATACAAAAAAATTGAGAAGCACATACCTGAAATCTCTAAAACAGTAACAAGCACAGAAAATAAACAACTACAGAAGGTTATAGAGGCAACCAGATTAGAAATAAACTCCCAGGTAGAAAGGAAATGATAACAATAAAGAAAAAATTACAAAGCATTTCTAAACAAGACGATTTTTAAAAGTAGAGGAAAATATACAAATGATGGAAACCTTGAATGAAAAATAAAGGAAAATATAGAATATGTGAAGAAGATTCAAAGACATGTACAAGAATTTAAAAACTATTAGGAGTTGGCAAAACCATTTGAATAAAATTGAAGATAGACATTCAGTTATTGAAGACATCATTGCTGCTAGCAACTGGGAAAAAAAAGATCTCTTAAAAGCAACAAAGATCCAGGAAACTATAATCCAACAGCTTCAACATGATGCAAAGATGAACAACGTAAGACTATTAATAATCAATGAGAAAGAAGGAGCCAACACAAACTACATAAAAATAATATTTGCAGAAGTAATAGAAAAGTTATCAAGTATAGGAAAAGAATCTGACATTCAGTAACTGAGGCATAAAGAACTCCAAAGAACACCAACCAAAATAAATCTATACTCATACATATAGTAATCAAGATCTCAGAAATTCAGCACAAGAACAACATAATAAAAGTTCCTAGAGAAAATAAATAGAACACATTTAAAGTAAAACCCACAGGAATAAAAGTATATTTCTCAAAACAAACCATCAAGTCAAGAAGATCATGCGGTGAAATATTTCTAGACCTAGAAGAAAATAAATTCCAACCCAGATTGATATAATCAACAAAGCTAATTTTAAAAATCATTTGATAAGTAAAATAATATCATAAGAAAAAAGAACTAAAAAAATTCATTGGGGCTGGGGAGATAGCTCAGTAGAATCAGCGCTTGCCTGGCAAGCACAGGGTCCTGAGTTCAATCACCTGTACGAAAAAAAAAAGGAAAAAAAGAAAAGAAAGAAAAAGAAATAAGAAAGGAAAGAAATTCATGATGACCAAACCAACCCTACAAAGAGTACTAAAAGATATTCTAGAAAGAGATCAAGATGAACAAAACTCCAAGAACAGCAACAGAAATAAATGAACAGATAGGGAAAAAAATTAATCACAGGAAAATTAGGGAACCAACAGGAGAAAAATATGACAAACATAAGCTAATACATATGAATTATAAGCACCAACATAAATGGACTCAATTCCCCAATTAAAAGAAATAGATTAGCTGAGTGGATCAAGAAACAAAATCCAACAGTATGCTGCATACAAAAAACACATTTAACACAAAAAGAAATTCATTGGCTGAAAGGCAAGGGATGAAAATAATACTACATGCACCAGGAGTCCAGGAAAAAAGCAAGGGTAGCTATTCTGTTCATAATGATCTAAATTTCAAACCAAGAATGATCAAACAAGATACAGAAGGTCACTGTATACTATTTAGTGAAAATCTTCAAGAGGAAGAGTAACAGCAATAAATATGTATGCACCAAATATTGGAACACCCAAATGTATGAGACAAATTTTAAAGGACATGAAAAAACTAATAATAAATAACACAATCTTGCAGGGTATATAACACCTCATTATCTCTAAAAGTTTGGTCAAGTAAGCCAAAAATTAGCAAAGTTGTAGCAGAACTGCACCAAACCTTAGAACAAATGTACTTAGCGGACATGTACAGAGTGTTCCACCCAACATCTGAATACACATTCTTTTCAGATGCACATGGGACATTCTCTAAAATGGACCACAGACTAGTCCATAGATCATGCTTAAGTTAATGCAAGAAAACTGAAATCATCTCATGCATATTATCTGACCAAAGTGCAATGAAACTGGAAATTAATGACTAAAGAAATTGCAAAAATCACATGAATACATGGAAATTAAATAACATTCTCCTCAGCAACCAATGGATAACAGATGAAATCAAACAGGAAATTAAACAATATCTATGACACACAAAAAAAATTAAAAACAACTTGCTGAAAATTGTGGGATGCAGAGAAAACATTTCTCAGAGGGAAATTTATAGTTGTGAACTCACACACTAGGAAAATATATTGAGAACAAAGAAATACCCTACTTCTGCACCTCAAGCTCCTAGAAATAGAAGAGCAAACCAAATCCAAAGCCCAAAAAGAGAGGAAATTATAACAATTAAGCAGAAAATAATGCAACTGTGACAAAGGAAACAAATTGAATAAGTAATGATTTAAAGAGCTATTTCACTGAAAAATTGAACAAAATTGATAATCCCTTAGAACCTCCTCAAAAAGAAGAAAGGAAAACCTCAAATTCAAGCAATAAGGAAATTACAACAAATCATGTGGAAACAGAAAATCATCAATAGCTACATTGAAAATGTTTACTGTTTTTTAGGTTTTGTTTGTTTGTTTTGTGCAGGGTCTCACTGCACAGCTCTGACTGATAGTGATCCTCCTAATTTCTGCCTCCCTTATGCTGGTATTACAGGTGTGCTCCACCATGCTCAGACTCCATCAACTGCTCAGCATGCCCAGTGGTGGGACCAGTGTGGCATGGGGTGCCAGGCATCGAACTGTGGCTCCTGCATTTACTTAAGCAAAAGCTCAGTCCACTGAGCTACATCACTAGCCCTGAAAATGTTTACTCTTACAAAATAAAAGCACAGAAGAAATGCACAGATTCCTAGATAGGTACCAATTACCAAAACTAAATCAAGAAGATGTAAAACCTCTGAATAACACAATGACAGCCAATGATCAAAAATGTAATAAAGAAAATTTTCTAACAAAGAAAAGCCAAAGTCCTGATGAATTCACCACTGATTTCTACAAAAAAAAAGTAAGAGAAGATTTTATCCCAAATTCCTCAGATTCTACACTGAAATTGAAAAGAAAGGAGTACTCTAAAACAAATTCTTGGAGTCAAGTATTATAATTATACCAAAACCAGACAAAGACTCAACAAAAAATCCAAATTACAGGCCAATCTCCCTCATCAACATTGATGCAAAAATAATGAATAAAATACTAGCAAATAAAATTCAACAAATCATCAGGAAAATTATACACTATGACCAAGTAAGATTCATCTCATGGATGCAAGGATAGTTCATCACTGCAAATCTATAGATGTAATACACTATATCATTAGAGCCAAATTCAAAAACAACATGATCATCTCAACATATGCAAAAATGTTTGGACACAGTCTAACACTCATTCATGATCAATGCCCTACATAAAATTGGAATAGATGGCCTACACCTCAATCTGATAAAAGCCATACATGACAAACTAACAGCCAACATCATTCTACATGGAGAAAAGCTCAAAGATTTTGCTCTAAAAACAAGTACAAGAAAAGGATATCCACTATCACTAATCTTATACAAATAGTTTAAAAAATTAGCCAGAGCCATTAGATAGGAAAGAGAAGTAAAGGGAATAAAAACAGGAAAAGAAAATGTTAAACCATGTTTATTTGTGATGACATGATACTTTATATGGAACACACCCCCTAAAAAAATAATTGACCAAAAAGCTCCAATTGAAAAACAATTTTAGCATGATAGCAGGGTACAAAGTCAACAATCAAATATCAGTAGCATTCCTCTATACAGACAGCAAGCTCACTGAGAGAAATATTAGAGAAATTATACCCTTTACAATAGCATTCACAAACATGAAATACTTAGGAATTAATCTAACAAAGGAAAAAAAAGATCTATACAATGAAAACTACAATACTCTGAATAAAAGATATCAAAGAGAATTACACAAAATGGAAAGATAGTCCTTGCTCTGGGATAGGAAGAACCAACACTGTGAAAATCACCATACTCCCTAAATTATTATACAGATTTAATGCAATCCCCATCAAAATAGCACGGACATGCCTCACAGATCTAGAGAAAACATTTCTAAAATTTCTTTGGAACCAGAAAAATCCTAGCTAATAAAAACTATCTTGAGCAAAAAAGGCAAGGCAGGAGGCATTACAACACTGAATAGAAATTGCACTACAAAGTTATTGTGATAAAATGAGCACAAATCAGGCAAAACAAAACAAAAAATGAAAAACAGACCTGAAGATCAATGGAACAGATTAAAAGATGCAGATACATCTACAAACAGACTCAGCCACCTTATCTTTGACAAAGTGTCTGAGTATATTCACTGGAAAAAAGATAACCTATTTAAAAAATGGTGCTTGGAAAACTGGCTGTCCATATATCAAAACTAAAACTAGATCCAGACCTATCACCATGCACTAAAGTCAAAATGGATTAAATATCTACACATAAAAACAGATACACTAAATCTAATGGAAGAGAAAGTAGTTGGAAATCTTGGAGACATAGAGATAGGCAAAGACTTCATGAACAAAAACCAAACTCTCCTGGAAAATGCTTCAAAGAATCACAACTGCGATCTTACTGACAAATGTCTGTACACTAAAAGAAATCACTAACAGAGTAAAAGAAAACTTACAGATTGGGAAAAGTCACACTGCAGTCACTCAGATAAAGGACTTCTATCTAGAATGTACAAAGAAGTAGAATAATTCTGATCCCCAAAATTCAAAGATCCAATCTAAAAATGGGCATGTGAGATGAATACACAAATCTCAGAGGAAGAAATACAAATGGCTAATAAGACATGAAAACATATTCCACAGTGTAAGTCATCCGAGAAATGCAAATTAAAACAACATTGAGATACCATCTCACCCCAGAAAAATTATAAAGAAATCAATTAATAACAAATGCAGGAGAGGCTGTGGGAAGAAAAGAACCCTTCCTCACTGTTGTTGGGAATGTAGATTGATGCAATCCACTATGGAAATCAGTATGGATGTTCCTCACAAATTTAGGATTAGAAGTCCTGTTCAACCCATATATGCCCCCTCTGGGTATTTTTCCAAAAGAACTGAAACATCACACTTCAATAATGTATGTAAACCCATGTTTATAGCAGCACAATTTGTCATAGCCAAATCTTGGAAACGACCAAAATGTCCATCACCTGAGGAATGGATGGATAAAACAAGTGATATTTTGATGCAATGGAGTATTACTCCATTATAAAGAAATACAAACGAGGCTTTTATAGGTAAATGAATGAACTAGAGCTTCACTCATAAGTGAAATAAATCCGACCCTTATGTGTAAGTATTGTATTGTATTGCTAGTTTAGCAACCTGAAAGAATAAATAAAACCAGAAAGATATATTAGGTATAGTAAAGTGAAAATAAACTGAACATAAGAAACAATGTAGATGGGGAAAGGAGAAAAGACAGGAAAATAAGGAAGGAGGATAAATTGGCCAACTATATATACAGGATAACTGAGATGATTGCACTATAAATTTCCATCAGGTTTTTGAAAGTAGCAGTTAATTTTTAAATTTTTCACATTGACTAATTCTATATGCTGATATCTGTAATTGAGCAACTACATAGAAGTCAGCTATGTGCAATTCAAAAACCATGGTTGAATACCTCTCATCTTATTTTTCTTTCTTTCTTTTTTTTTTTATTTTAGTACAGAGTCCACAAAATCTACAGGATCTCACTGTGTAGATCAGACTCACAGTGATCCGCCTATGTTCAGCCTCCCAAGAGCTGGGATTATAGGCATGCCCTGCCATGCCCAGTCTCAATCTCTGTCTCAGCACTCCCCAGGAACAGGGCCTGCATGGCATGCTGGGAGTAGAACCCCAGCCACTCCATTTGCCTCAGCAAGTGCTTTAATCAGCTGAGATATTTGACTGGGCCTTGTTTTTCTAAAGTGTACCATTTCAAATGTCTTAGCAATTATTACTATACTCTATAAAATAAATTAAAATGTAAAAATTAAAAAGGGCAAGAAAACATTAAAGTTATTGCAAGAAAGAGCTAATAAATAATCATTAGACCAAACTTGCATACCTATATCTCTTATATTTGGTAATCAAAGCAGCAGATTTGGTAATAAAAATATGTAGTATAACAATCATTGGTAATTTTTTATTTTTGTTTTGAAATTCTGTACCACATGTATTGTCATACTTAGTTCTATTTCTCTTTGTGTTATTTGCTGTTCCTTTTATTTTTGTTTTTACTCTTTCAAATAAAATTTAAAAAGAAAAATAATATTCAATACAATTGTTGTTGAATTACTATTACTTTGTTTAATGAAAATTTAACATTTTTAACTTTTTTTTACCATTTAGTACTCTTTAGAAAAATGAAAAAAATATATAGTATATAATAAATTCATTTTATAAGTTTGTAATATGAATGGTATTGTATAATTTTTGAGGACATTTATATGCCTTATTTTATTTAGCTTTCATAAGAGTCATGTGACAAAATCACATACGTGAATTTAACTATAAGCCACACTCTGAAATCTGAACAAGTCACTGTTTCCACTGTTCTTAACACTGAATCTCTCTCTCTTTCTCTTTTTCTCTTTCTCTCTCTCTCTCTCTCTCTCTCTCTCTCTCTCTCTCTCTCTTTCACACACACACACACACACACACACACAGTCGCACAACAAAGCCAGAAATGAAAAATTCTTAAAAATAACCAATTTTCTCACAGAATCCTATAGTAAAATTTTAAGCCAAATTGTGGTATAAGCCAAATGTTTTAAGCCAAATGTTAGTATATGGTATCATAAATTGTTGTAATCCAAAATTGATTTTTATCTCAGATGGAAACCAACTTAGTTTCCGTTTTTCATATTTTCTGAAGATACATATGAATTATGAGAAAGTGAAATTCCTTCGCCTTTAAGTTGGGCAGAAATATGCAGTGACATATCTCTCAAAGACTAGTGATAGCGACTTAGTCATACTTTCATCCAGGAATCTAAGTAGATTGTTTACATATTTATTAGCCTCAGATAAATAATAACAATATTTCATGATCTATATAATATGATGATTGATAAGGACTTTATTGATTCAACCTAAACATTGGAAGGCTACATTACTGATATGAAGCATAGCAACTTAGATGAAGCTGATAGCCTAAAGATCCAAAAAAGTCCATCAGTATAGCATAAATGGGGTCTAAAATATACAATTGATATTGTGAAATGGGAATGAGCTGTTGAAAAGGAAAAAGGAACCAGGCTATGGAGTGGGGAAAAGGATGGGAGGAAAACGTGCAAGTCAGTTATACTATTAGTGTCTCTTAGTTCATTGAAAAGGAGGCTTGTACTAATTTTGATTGGAGAAATTCTTAAACCCATATCTTATAGTCTAAACAACTACTTTAAAAATATTCGATATACATTATATTAACTAGGTTATTTTCCTATTATTTTGTTATGAAGTTTTGGTTTTCTTTTCAGATAAATATATATATTATCTTTTCAGATAAATATATATTTATATATTGAAACTGCAAAGATTAAATAAGCAAGTCAAGCAATGGACAATTTCTTTCGCAGTATTGTGCATGGCAATGTTAAACATGGATTACAAATTGCAGGATGGTGACCAAGTTTGATTATGTATTGCCTCTGAGGTATATTGAACTCCTCAAGTATTGATGAGTAGGTTGTCATTCTGATTCTTATTGTTAAGCTCATGGAAGACATGCTACCTAAAGACATTTTCACAAAGACAAATTGTCAATCTTGCAGCAAAACTCTGTTTCTCAACTGATATAGTCCATCCTCAGAATATTGATTATTAAAAACAAATGATAATTAAAATAAACACATAAAGGGTATAAGGAAGTATATTAGTCTTTATTAACCAAAGCCAGATGTTCTTCTAAACTGAAGTCTTTGATTACCAGGAGAAAGAAAGCCAAATGACATTAGAATATTACCTGTTGTTTTAGGGATTTTTTTTTAAACTGTGAAGATTCCTTATAATGTTTTATTTTTATTTTTATTTTTTTGTATTTTTAATGAGGGGTCTGCAGGGTGTTCAGGGTCTCACTACAAGATCAGACTCCTGGTGATCTGCCTTTTTACAGCTTCCCAAGAGCTGAGATTAAAGGCGTGTGCCACCATGCCCAGTCTCAAATGCCACCTCAGTGCTCCCAGGGAAGGGCTGGCCATGACAGGCCCAGGAATTGAACCCCTGGCCTTTATGCCTGTTTTCAGGTGCTTTAATCTGCTGAGCTATTTGGCCATCCCTATAATCTGTTTTAATGAAAAATTATGCTTGAAATGTTCAGATTTAGGAGACAGAAACAGTCATTCTTCCTTGGAAAATGGCTCCATAAATGTTGATGTTTGTATATACTCTGCCATTTTCAAGGGTGAGTGCACTATTTTTCTCTTCTACATAGAAATACAGAAAATAATGTGTATTACAGATATTTTCTATAGCTTCTTTATGAATTCTGTTTTTTCAGTAGAAGTTATGTGACTCTTGCATTAACCTTTAAAAATTTCCTGAACTGTTCATTTTGATTTGACAGATAATGAGTTTTCATCAAATGTTGCTTATAGATATTTTCTAGAATAAATGACAAGTACAGAAGAGTATGATTTAACATTTGAATTGTGTTTTACGTCTAATTGACTTGATCTTAAAACTTGACAGTAGTGTTTCTACTTACACTGAAGCTCAAAACAATAGGAATTAAGAAGTCATGATTATTCCCAAAATTTCGATTTATTCTTTAATATGTAATAATTGACCGAATGTTGACACATATGAGTTATATATTTTCCACTAATATCAGTGCTGAAGTTATGTTGACATTGTAATTCATTTTTAAGTTTTAGGATGATTAGTTATATATTCAAGGTGAGATAAACAGGGTAAGATTATGTTAGTCTTTAATTCCAGAATAAATAATTTATCCTTGGGTAAGGAAAAAATTGTATATTGATAATGAGTAAACAAAAGTAAAATTAATATTTTAGGAAGAAGTTTTCATCCTGAAAGATAATTTACAGATGACCTAAAAATTCATTCAAATAGCAGTAACATGAGTAACAAGAAAGTGAGTGGTTGGCCAGCACATAAGGAAAAATGCAGGGCTTAGGGAATAACCACACTGAGAGGAAATACAGAAGTACAAAGGAGGGGACACTTTTAGAATGGAAAAATAAAGATCTTTCAACCACCACCATTCACTGTTCTATCAAAAGAAAATTAGAAAATTCTCAAATTCAGGTTTTTGGGAGCTTTGGAAATAAAAAGATCCAATAAAATGAATATTGATTTAAAGAAATTGCTCAATGTTGGTGAGAGCATCAAGCTTGCTAGTATTTTAATTTTTTGGAAGTTCATCCTTAGTCATTAATTATCCTAATGATTTTAATGATATATTGAAATATGATCTTAATTACTACTAACTTCCATTTTTTTATCAATGTAATTTTTTCCTTTTCCTTTTTCTTTTTCTTTCTTTTTTCTTTTCTTTCCGTCTTGTTGTTGTTGTTGTTGTTGGCCCACTCAATGCACACTGAGGGCCCAGTGGCACAGCATGTGGTGCCAGGGTTCGAACTGCGGTCCCTGCACCTGCCTAAGCTAGCAGCAGTAGGCATTTTAGACATCTGAGCCCAGTGTAATTGATTTTGATAATTTCAGTAGCTAAGAAACTAGACAAAGCAGAAGGATTTAGAATTCTGTAAAAAGTTAGATCTCTCAAAAACTTGACATTACTTAGTTTGCCTGCTTACTTACTGAAAGCTAGATTCTTAGGACTCGTCTGTATTTGCCTTTACTCAGAAATTGCTCTATTGCTCTAAATGAACAGCTCTATTGCAAAAGTGATTACAGATAGCTACCAAGAGCAATTGTTCTGTGTTGCTGCTACCAGAGCCAGTCGTATCAATTTGGCCTAACAAAAGCTAACCCAAGTCCTGAAAAGGAAAAAAGTGGTGAATACATTGTCCACACAAAACCTTTAAAAGTCCTTGTAGGGCCAGGGAGAAAGCTCAGTCATCTACGCGCTTGCCTGGCAAGCACAAGAACCAGGATTCGATCCCCAGGACTACATGTGTGCTGGGCCAGAACGACACTGGGCATGGTGGAATTCACTGGTAATCCCAGTGCTGCGGAGGCTAAAACAGAAAGGTCGGCACAAGTTCGAGCTGTATAGTGAGACCCTGCACCAAATAAATAAAACATTAAAAAAAAAAAAAAAAGCTCTTGTATATCTCTGTGAATCTGAAATTCAAAATGTAGGTATCTGTGTGCATTCTCATAAATGACCAAAGGAAATCCTAATCTCTCAATTATATTAAAATTGATTTCTTTTGGAAAAAAAATTAAAACTAAGACAAAGTTGTAAACTGACTCCTACAAGGTAGAAAGCATATAACAAAGACAGAGACCCTAATAAATACTGGGAGACAACCTAAAAAAGCAGATTCTGCTCAACTGCACATGAAAGTTTCCAGAATAGTCAGATGGTTTAAAAAATATCTTTAAATATTTGTATCAAGTATGTTTTTATCATGTCATATGTAATTAAAACAAATAATTTCACATAATTCACAAATATACATGAGATTTAAGCTACATGTCTCTGATAAATCAATGGGACAATAAAATACACAAAGTAAAATAAAAAGTTAAACTCTCGTAATAAACACACAACATACCAAAATCTATGGGCTGTAACAATCACTTAAAAATGAATAAAATATTTGTTTCCATCCACAAAGAAAATTTCAAGTGAACAACCCTATTGATTCATTAAAAGATCTAAAAAGCAGACAACAAATTAATCCTAAAGTTAATAAAAGGAGAGGAATAATATGAGCAGAACAAATAAAATAGAGACAAGAAAAGTAATAACCAAAAGGTTTTTTTTTAAAAAAAGATAAAATGGTCAGCACTTTACCTACACTAAGAAAAGAGAGTTTCAAGTAAAATTAGATATTAAAACACAGATAATTGATAAGAAAAAAGTAAGAAAACTATTATGAAAATTATATGGCAACCAATAGACAACATAGAGTCAATGGAGAAATCCCTTGACAAATAGAACTTACCATGACTGAATTGTGAAAAAAAAAAAATCTGAACAGACCAATGATGAGAAAAAGATTTAATTAAAAAAAACAAGTGACATAAGTACTTGTCTGGCAAGCACAGGGTCCTCAGTTCAATCCCCTGTATCGCAAAAAAAAAAAAAAAAAAGGAAAAGGAAAAAAGAAAACAGAAAAAAAGAAAGGAAGGAAGGAAGGAAGGAAGGAAGGAAGGAAGGAAGGAAGGAAGGAAGGAAGGAAGGAATCAAGTGCCTGTCACAAAATTGCCTAGAAATTATGGCTTTATATTGGAATGTTCTTGTTTTAAAATCCAATATTAATTCTTGTCAAAGTCTTCTGAAACTTGAAGAAAAACAATGGCTCTTTGTCTCATTTTCTGAGGTTAGTACTACCCTGATTCCAAAGAATGGCAATAACAATAGAATATATATAAGTTATAGAGCAGTATTCCTATGAAGATAGGTGTGACAATCTTCAACAAATATTAACAAACTGATCTAACAACATATTTAGTAAGATGCTTACCAAAATAATGTGACATTCAATTGTTTCACAGGAAGATTATTAAAATTCTGTAAATGAGTAAATGTGATACACCAAATTAACAAAATAAAAAAAAATTATTGCCAAAATTAATCTGTAAATTGCATTTGAAAAAAGCAACAAGACAGGGCATGGTAGTATGCACCTGTAATCCCAGCACTTGGGAGGCTGAAAATAGGAGAATCACTATGAGTCTGATCTATGGAGTGACTGTAGATCCTGTAGATCCTGTTCTAAATATAGACAAAAAAATCATAAAACATATAAAATAAAATCTATCAGCAAGTCATGTATACAGGAAAGTAGCTCTACAAAATAAAAGGCATATAGAGCAAATCCACAACTAGCATTATATTTAAAATAAAGGACAATGGAAGCTTTTTATTCTAGGATTGGGAACAATACAAGGATGTCCACTCTCATCACCTCTGGTCAATACACTATTTGAATTGCTAGTGAATGACAGACAAGAGAAAGAAATAAAAGATATCCAAATAAGAAAAAAAACATGCTAAAGTGTAAGATTTAATGAACAAATTCAGGATATTAGCAGACACATGATCAGCATACAAAATTTAACATTACTATGCTCTGCCAACAAATTATCTGAAAATGAAATGATCAAAACAAGTTTATTTATGGTTTCAAGAAAAACATAAATATTTAAGAAAAGTTAACCTACTAGATTAAAGATTAATATAAGACTTTGATGAAAAAAACACAGCATAAGAATATAGAACTATATCATGTTTGAGTTTGGAACAATTAATAATGTTTCAACGTCTGTACAAACCAAGGTACGGAAAATTCAATCCAATCCAATCAAATACCAATAACATCCTTCTTAAAAAATATAGGAAGCCAAAGAAAGAAAAAAAAAAAACTAAAAAGCTTTGCACAATAATGAAAAGTCAGCAAAATGTTAAAATATACTACAGACTTGAAAACAAATTAAAACCTTATAAACCTTATAAGAATCATCATATACAAAATATATGAGTAACTTGGCAATTTAATTGTAAAATATGCAAATATCTCAATTTAAGAACATACTTTTAGATACATTATTTTGATACGTTGTCCACAATGTATCATAATACATTTTTAGAGGTATACCTTAGTATAATTTTCTTACATGGTTTATGTATTCTTTGGCATATTAGTCTGGCTTTCAGGCTTTATACACAAGATAATTAACTTTATTTTTTTATTTCTTATGTATTTGTTTATTACAGGGTCTCACTATGCAGCTCAGACTTGTGGTGATCCTCCTGCTTTCAGCTTACCCAGTGCTGGGATTACAGGCCGAAGACACTATGCCCAGACTCTGGCTGACTCAGCCCCCCCATGGGGGCGGGGCTGGTGCAGCATGTGTTGCCCAGGATCAAATCCCTGTCCCTGCACTTGCCTAAGCAGGCACTTTAGTCCACTGAGGTATCTTGCCAGCCCCATTTTAATTAACTTTATAAGATCTTATAAGATAAATAAATGAACCTGATCCTGGAAAAATAAAAAAGGAAGTAGAGGGTAAGGTGAAAAAAACTCACTTCTTGAAATATGATATGTACACTTACCAATCCCACTTACCAATCAACAGTGAATACAATCATCGAACATGTCAAACATAATTGTTTAAAATATAAAGTTAAATTTTTTAAAACAAACAAAGACTCTTAAGTATATTTTTCTTAAAAGAATGTATTTTTTCTTCCTTGTAATAGAGAATCTTTTTGTCTGTCTTGTACTCTGACTGCTTTGAAGATGATACAGTGTATTAACTATTGTTATCTGTCAGTATTTAATTAGGAAGCTTATTTTTCCTCAAAATGAATTTTTTTTCCTTTTTTAAAAATGCATTTAGTACAGGGTCTACAGGGTTGCACTACATGGATCGGACTTGTCACGATTCATCCTGTTATTCAGCCTCCCAAGTGCTGGGATTACAGGCACATTCCACCACACCTAGTCTCCTTTGCTCTCTCAGCATGCCCCGGGGACAGGGCCAGCAAGGCACGCTGAGGATCGAGTCCCTGGCCTCTGCATCTGCCTAAGGAGGTGCCTTTAATCCACTGAGCTATCTGGCCAGTCCAAAATGAATTCTAGAAATAAAACATATGGTGCACAAACACAGATACTAAAAGATCAACATTATCAAGCATTAAGGAAATGCCATTTAAAACCACAGCGGGATATCACCTCATATTAGTCAGAATAACTATTATCAAAAACTGAAAGATAAATGTTAGAATGAAGAAACTAAACTCTCATGTGCTATTGGCAGAAATATAAATTGTCCTGATTATGAAAAAATGTATGATGAGCACTCAAAATAACTAAAAGTAGAAATTATATTATCTAGCAATTCCATTACTGAATGTATTTCCAAAGCAAAGCAAATCAAAATTTCAGGGACATATCATCACTCTCTTGTTTAGTACAGCATTGACCTCATAGAGAATTATCAAAGAAAATTCAGTATCTACCAATAAATTCCTAAAGCAAATGTGTTATGTTTACAAAAGAGAATGCTATTAATCCACTGAGAGGAGGGAAATCTTGCCACTTGCTACAGCTTTGATAAATACAGAGGACAGGTTAGCTTAGAAAGTCAAATGCCACCAATGTCAGTGATACAGGAAATCTAAAAATGCTGATTTTATAGAAGTAGAGAACAAAATGATATTTAGCACAGCTGGAATGCTTGAGGAAAATTTGAAGAGATGTTTGTAGCTGGACATAAAGGTGCAGTTACAAAGGAATAATAACTGTGAAGTTTCCACCATGAACACTATTGTTCCAAAAGTGTAAATGTCAAGTGATCTCCTTGTAATTATTGAATGCACTCAAAGTGGATATGTACATGCTAAATAAATACTGTTCTGTCAATTTAAAATCTAATCAATGTATAAGGTTTATAATACTTACTGACTGCTATAACCAGCCAATTGGGAACTTGCATCAGCCACTGAAAGGAAGAGGTCAGATAGTTTTCTCACTCACCTTATTTGTATAAATATGCTTTTGGAAAATAAAGATAACTAAATAAAATTAAATGTAGGAAATGACTAGTGGAGAATAAAAAGCTTGTCTACTTTGGGAACCCTCACGAATACACCAGGAAACATTAATGATAAACTTTTGGTCTTTGTTCCAAATAATTCCTGAATATTTTGGTCTCAGAAAGCACATATATTTTATCAGAATACATGTTGAGCATATCCCGATCAAAATAGATGAGAGCAACTGTGAATGTAATGCGTGTATTCTCAAATAAAGGAATTCATTATATGCTTCATTATATCCACTTAAATTAACCACTATGATATAATCACAGGCACTGGCATATAATTTGTTCTTTTCAAAGAGCAAGTGCTTATTAGTACATCACTCCTGCTCCTCAGGAAAGAGCCGCTGCAGAGCTGCTTAATCACCATTTATGTGTTATTGACATTTCTATTAAGAGGATGAGTAAGAGTATTGTTATGTGTATTCTGCATCATAAATTGTTGCTGATCAGTACCAAATGATGCTCTTTATTAATTATTATCTTGTGGAGTACAGAAGTTGTATTAGACTGATTTAATAATTTATGTTTGAATTTAAAGTGTGAGAAGAGTTGATTAATTAAGATGATTATATTTAAATAGATTTGATTTTACAGAAAAAAATATGTTTTATATTTCCCATGAGAGAGATATTTTACCACTCGTGCATTGTTTAAATGCCAGTCTGCAGGAAACTGTTGTGAAGAATATAAGATGTACGCCACAAAGGATTTTATTGAGATAACAGAACATTTTTTTCTGAAGTTTTTTTACTGGGGAACTTTTTCAAAGAAAATATACTATGAACTTACAGTAACTTACAAGTAATTAAGATGGTTCAATTTTTTTTCTCTATTTCTCTGTAGTAACGCTGTCTTGGTATATGCACAAATGCCATTTTTTAAATTTTTTAGTTCTATTGAATTACATCTTCAAATTTGGTACTCATATATGTTTTTCCTTCTGATATATTAAGAATTAGAATAAATTTATTTGATTAACCAAAAAGTGATTTTTTTCTTTAAAATAATCATTATGCTTTAAAAAATTTTTGAATGATATAATATGAGCCCATGTAGCCTGTCTTTGAAATAAGATCCATTTTCAGTATTCTAAGCCTTTTTTACTTAAAATTTACTAATTTTATAATATTAACTGGTCACAATAAAACTAGATTTTATTCTAACAAAATGCTCTTGAAATTTAGAACTAACCCAAAACAATGTATCCTGAACAATCTGACTAATCTCCTTGAGACAGCATCTCAATACCATTTCACTTTTACTAAGTATTTTCTCGGTCCATTAGGTTGAATCCAATTTTCTTGGTCCTGTTGCTGAGATTTCTGCTTCCTCCACCTTCAAGGTTGTCTGGTTTTTATTTGATCCTACTTAAGGTTTAGTATAGCTATCCTTGAGCAAAAATGGGCAAACCTTTATGATCAATTCAGGAATTGAGAGGAAGTGTAAGTCACAGTAACACTAAGTATGTAAATGTCTAAAGGGGTAGAAATTTGGAAAATGTGTTCAAAATTCAATAAACTGTCTCCTATAAAAGTATACTTACCTTAAGAACTTTTTTAATTACATGTCATCAGAACTAAATTTGAGGTTCCATTTTTAATAATGTCTTCTCTAAATTTTATTGATTTTAGCAAGTGTAAAATTTTTGTTTATCTTCTAAAAGTTATTTAAATATATAATTTGATTCTATATAGATATATTCAAATTATTTTGGGGTTGTATGTGAAATAATACTTATATCTACATTTTGTATGAGATAGTTACAGGGTCTATATTGTAATAAACTCAGACAGTTTTATTGCACAAAAACAATACCAAACTTCTAAACTTTAGGAAACACAACTAGGAATATGTGTTCATGCAGTCTGTATTCATAGTCACTTTCTCTCTCCTTATTTTGTTCTTCTTTCTTTTTGTGTTGTAATACAGAGAATACTTAGTATAAGACCTACCCTTTCAAACTACTCTTTATGTATTAGTGCATTACACTTAACTATAGGCACAACGTTCTACAGCAGATTTCTAGAACTTAATTATCTTGCATTATTAGAATCTTGTGCTCCTTGTCCTGTTGCTATCCACTTTCCTTCCCCCATCAAGGACCATTCTATTCTTTTTGTGCAATCATTATTTTGGCTAACTCACCAAAAAGTGCAATCTTGCAATATTTTTTTTTTCTTTCTGTGACTGGCTTATTTCACTTACAGTGGTTTGACTTAATTTTTTAAATTTTAGACAGCAACATGTATTATAAGAACTACTGTGAAATTCATATTACTTTGTAAAGTGAAATTCTGTATCACTTGCATTTTTTTCAGTTTTAATTCTAATTTGTACTCTCTTTAAATGCAAAAAAGTAATGGAAAAATGACATACATGAAGTGCGAATAGTAGTTGGGAGTTTTAAGTTTTGGTCCTTTGCTTGTTTGTAAGAAGTTTGACATTGATCTTAATGCTTCCAAAATACTAAAAAGGGCTGGGGATTCAGCTCCCAATTGCCACAATGTCACATTGGTAAATATTGTATACTGTTGTATATTTTTCATTCATGGTATTCTTATGAATTTATCAGGACTTAATTTTATTTTAAATGCAGAAGCATTTGTAGTGGTTAGATACTAGAAATGCTCCCTAACACCTTGTAATATGCATAATGTCCTCCTCTACTAAACAAAAATTATCCATCAGTTCACCTGAATTTGATAGTACTGAAACTGAGAAACCCTGTCCAATGGAATGAATTGTAAAAGACACATAGAACACCAAATATATTTTCTAACAGAAACATCATTAGTTTAGACTGAAGTGGAGGAAAATTCTATGGGCAAAAAGCTGAAAAGAAAATTACTCAGCTGCAAACACATTGTCTTAATGAGGGAGGAAGCCTGAACTGAGTGGGAGTAAAAGCGCAAGAGAAAGCAAATATCAGCTCCAGATCTGATTATGGAGCTTCCTACCTTCACTCCACAAAATTCCAAAATTGGAAGGGATCGGTGACTCTGTTGTGTACCCCATTCTTCCCTTTGAGGAATAGTGGGCTCAATTAGCTCCCCTTTTTCTGCCTCTCTTTGTAGGTAGGCTGGGCTGAAGTTAGGTAACTTGCCTCAGCAATTTATTAGGAGGGAGTACCTGCTGAGCTGTAAATATCATACTCTACCTAAAAAGTCTTCCTTAAAACAGGATCTAATTTAAACAACAAGGCTCTGAATTACAGAACAGATCTAATTGAGATCTTGAAGTGTTTGAAGACTCTGAGAGTGTGCTTGCATTTTGTGCAAGACAGTATAGATAACTATGGAAGAGAAGATGGACTGTGTGGGGCTGGAGAGATGGCTCAGTAGAATAAGCACTTCCTAGCAAGTGCAAGGACCTAAGTTCAATCCCTGGTTCAGAAGAAGAAAGAAGAAGAAGAAGAAGAAGAAGAAGAAGAAGAAGAAGAAGAAGAAGAAGAAGAAGAAGAAGAAGAAGAAGAAGAAGAAGAAGAACTGTGGGGCTGGCCCTACAACAGAAATGTTAAATAGAGAGATGCCTTTGTGGCTGAACAATACTAAGCAAAATAATCTTTACAGAAAAGACCACTATCTATTGATGACAGAGTCAATTTATCAGGAAGATATAACAGCTATAAACAGTTTTATAATTTTATGTTGCTGGTTGAAACATGAGGTGATATAGTAGTTGTAGAAAACAGACTGATTATTCTTTCAAAGGCTATAGAATTATTATCTGACCTACAAGTTCCTCCCTTAGGTGTAATAGTGCAAAGAACTTAAAACAAATACTCAGATTAGTATGCTAGCATTCAATTTTAGCAATTTTACATAAACTTGAATGTAGAAACCAATCTATATGTCCACTAATAGGTGAATGAATAGACAAAATATAGAAAACATTCATGAGAGTATGTTCCAATACCCCTTAGACTATAAATGATATCAAACTTGAAATATTCTTTTCCTTGTATAGATTTATTATGTTAAATTTTATATATAAATTAGATACATCAAACAACTAACAGGAATTATAACAACAGAACCACTGCAATGTATAATAATAGAAGTTACGTGAGTAAAGTTACCTGAAAACACTATATTGTCACATTTACATTTAGAAAAGGCACTTTATCACTTCTCATTGGTAAACACAAAATGCCAGTATCAACACTTCTGTATTCTAGGGCAGTTAATAAGTACAATACAGATTATTTGGGCATGAGCACTGCGATACCATGGCAGTCGATCTGATAACTGAGACAGCTACTAGATGAGTAATGGGCAGGTAACACACGGCACGGTTCACGTCAAGGGATGATTCATGCTCTCAGCTGAGTGGATCCGGTTTGTGTGAGATATCGATCTTACTATTCAAAACAGTACCACTGAAAGGCGATTAGTTTGTTTCTGAAATTGTGCATGTAACATTTTTGCTAAGGTTGATGGCAGTTAAATGGATGAGTCAAGGAAAACAGAACTGTGCCTTAGGATAGACTACACCTTTCCCACTTAAGAAAAAGTACTGCCTCGCTTTCTGCGAGCATTCACTTAACTTTTGGCAGTCAAGAATTACTATATTTTGTAAGTGGAAATGCACAGAATGCTATAAAATGAATAATGCTTTGTGTTTTCAAAGGTTACCAATACACATGAATGATGTAAATAATAAAATTGAGACATTTCATGGTAATTTTGGGACTGAAATCTATGAGTCATCTCAGGGGAAACACAGAAGTTCGAAGAACTGCTAGTGTGTATTCTTAGAGCAAATAGAAAATTCTGTGTTTTGTGAAAAATAAGATATTTTTCAGTAATAAAAACAATTAAATCCAGATAGGTGGAGATCAATTGAAACCATTAATACTAAATGTAGAAAGCCAGACAGAAAAAGCCAAATACTGTAATATTCCAATTACATACAGATTGGTAAATTCATAGAGACATAAAGTAGACTGGCAGTTGTTAGGGGCATGACGTAGGAAGATTGGGGATTTATTGTCTCAAGTTTCTGTTTGAGATCGTGAACTGTTCGGAAGGTGGTTACTGAGGCGATGTCACAACATTGTAAATGGAACACTATGTACATAGCGGAATGGCAACTCTTTTCATACAGTTAGATAGACATAAAGACAGACAGACAGAGAGAGAGACAGACAGACAGACAGACAGACAGACAGACAGACAGACAGACAGACAGACAGATAGATATAGTTATATACAATACAAAACTGTAATAACAGTAATAAAATATTTTCACTGGGATTTCTTTAGTCGTCCTGAAAGCTGCATGTCATGTACATAAAATGCTTTGGTATAGTTCAAGTACCATTGAAAATTCTGTGTAATTTTCTTCTTCAGCTGTATAATAAAATGGAAGGCAGGACACCTTTTCTAGTGACCAGAGAAAAAGTATCTTACATCTTAAATTATTTTAGACATAGTGCATGAGATGTGTCACTCACATCTGTTATTTATTTATATTTTTTATTCAAAGTGTATGAACTTTTAAGAAATAGAATTTATAGTTTTATGCTTAAAACCTTTTGTTTGTGGCATGACAGTTATTGTATAATACACATTTGGGATTAAGAGGAAAGTGGAAAATGTAACAAAATATAATGGATTTATTACATAATGCCTACAGAAAAATTAGCAAACAGGCATCTCTCTCAGCCCTAGGCTCACTTCCTAGGAGATCAGCAATGCCTGAAGCAATTCTGAGCCTTTTCCAATGGCTTTGACAAGTCTCAGACATTCCTTGGATGGCCCCTCTTGGGCACTGTGCTCAACCTTGACTCTGCTGCACTGACCGTGGGAACTGGGTATTTCACCAGCACAGAACAAGCCCATTACCAAAGCTACCAGAACAATAGAGTCTACGGTCTGGAAACATTTATTACATATCTATAATTGGATATAAAACTAAATGATAGGAAAATATGGTTGAAGAAATATTTAAAGTTATTATGCTCTTTGAAATTACTCATATTTAAAAAGACATATTTATTCCTCAGCAATTAAACTAATCAACAATGACATGTCTAAGTATTACATTTTATTTGGTAGCTATCTCAATCTTTTATTTGAATAAATTTCATAAAATATAGATGATTTGAAGTAATAAAATTTGTGCTGTTTAAAAAGCATTAGAAATTAATTATGTTGCTTACTAAAAACAGTAAGAGTTTGGCTTTCTTTTTTACCGATTCCTGTTTTATAACATTACCCTTCAGAATCTCACAATCTTGCCATAGCACTCTGCTTTGTAGCTTTTAACACTTAAGGAAACATTCTCAGTAGGAGTCATTGGATTTCAAGAAAATGTCTTGCTAAGAAAGTTCATTCAATTTCCAAACACTAATCCTTAAGCAGATGAAAATAAACACACCACTTAGAACACAATTGGAATTTTGAAAGCAAAATAAGGAAACCTATTATTAGTTCTTTAAGGTACACTTTTACTATAGACAGTTCACTAGCAGAGTGAGACCTTAAAAGATAGACCAATTTGGAAGAGGAAAATGTTTGCAAGTAGAATTTGTCTTGACATCCTCTAAGTCATGTCTGGCTATAATATATTGGAGTATTATGTTCTGGTTAAACTAAGATTGCTGAGATACTTGACACAATCCAGAAAAGAATATACATTTGTACATAAGGATATAATGGATGGCACAATGCATTAGAATACCTGTGTGAAACTCAGTTTATTTATTTTTTCCCAAATATTATTGAGAAAAAAATAGCAATGAGACAGTTTCAAATCAAATTGGTAGGACAGTTGCAATGATTAATACATTGCATACTCTCTTCCCGGTGGTTATCTGCTGTACAAGATGCAGACATGATATGCTATTTACAAACACCATTAGAACAAATCCATCTATTCATTAAGAGAATATATCTATCCTCACCATTTTGAATACACGGATACAAAATGGACATTGATCTGTATCGACTTTTCTGTTTAGTTCCATCATTTGAATATTATAGGTGTGTTAACTGAGCAAAATATTTTAAAGAGTCCAGTAGTCCATAATAGTATTGGGTCTTCCACTTGAAGGACAGTGTCAGAAACTGTTGACAAGAGTCCCCTACAGCTGAACATAACACCATGGCTTCACTTCTTATACTTTGTTTTTATACTTTGCTGCTGGTTGGTTAAGACCAAGATAAAGCAAGACCTATGCAACAAAAGTTGTAGCTTTTGGATCTGATAAGGTCGGTCAAATCCCCTCAGGATTTATCCTGAGATAACTGTACCTCAGATTGTAGATCATTTTTCAGTGTCAGCCATGTGGATGAGTCATGGCTATTGCTTGGCCAATGTGCTCTCTGTGAAAGCCTGAGAGAATGTTTTCTCTCCATGTGACTCTCCTTAGCACACTGTACATCATTGATCACTTTCCTCTTTGGCCCCATAATCTCCTTGATCAGAAAATTTGGGACACTACTGAGTTACATGACATTAGAGTACAAGTTCTTATAT
>NW_004524726.1:2435227-2442261 GCF_000260255.1 Octodon degus
TGGCTATTGCTTGGCCAATGTGCTCTCTGTGAAAGCCTGAGAGAATGTTTTCTCTCCATGTGACTCTCCTTAGGCACACTCTACATCATCACTTTCCTCTTTGGCCCCATAATCTCCTTGATCAGAAAACTTGGGACACTACTGAGCTACATGATGTTACAGTACAAGTTCTCATATGTCCTGAGTCTTAATTGACCTTGGAAGGTTAGGGCCAAAATTTTGGCTTTCCTTGTAGCCCTCCTTTTTCTCTAATTTTCGTCTGCAATCTTAGGTTGTTAACCCTCCAGCAGAGAAGCTTATTGTTATTACCGTACAACCTAGGCTGTTAAGCTTAACTTCACTATTTGTTTGAATATCAAACATCTTAGGCACAACATGGAACAGGTATTTTTCATCAAGTATTGATATATTGCACTTTAAGTCCCTACAGAATATGAGGAAAAGACATTTAAAAATTAGAACATATTTTAAAAAATAGGCATAAATAATTATATAGTTCATATGTTTACACGTAAGTCCAGAAACCTAACCGTATAAAACTTGTAGCAGGACAGTCCTCCAACATTCCTTTTCCTGTCCTGCCTTCATTAACCACTCCATTCTTTCTGAACAATCATTACCCAAGAGACAGCACAGCAGCAACTGCCATGTCATGACAAGCAGCCCGTATTCAGAAGACCAGAATGACAGGCACTCCAAGCATGAACCTACTATTACAAGTTTCCACCTTCTGTGCAGTTGCTTAGTTCACAGGTATCTGTATATATAATTAGTCAGGGAGAGAAATCTTCCAATTAACTACTAGATTCAAAAATCTCTGAAGATTCTCAGGATCATTGCCTTACCCATCTCCTACATATAACTGTATGGCTTCCACTGTCATGTTTCCTAGCTCTTCTCCTTTCCCTGTCTTAATTATTCAGTCCTCAAGTTCTTGCTTTCCTTTTACTTGTATTATACCTTTCTATTTCTATTTCTTCTTTTGAGTTCTTATACTAGAGAAAATACGATATTTACACATGTGTGTCTGGTTTATTTCACTTAAGAGTATGTCTTCAAGTGTCATCCACTTCAATATAAAGACTTCGACTTCATCATTCTTTATAGCTGAATAATATTTCATTGTATAAAAATACCATATCTTTTTCATCCATTCCTCAGGTGATGGGCATCTTGGTTGTTTCCAAGATTTGGCTATCACAAATTGTGCTGCTATAAACATAGGCACACATATATCACTATGATATGATGTTTTCAGATCCACCAGGAAAATTCCCAGTAGAGGAATAGCTGGTTTAAATGGGATTTCCAGTCCAACTTTTCTAAGGAGTCTCCATACTGATTTCCATAATGGTTGCACCAGCCTCCATTCCCACCAGCAGTGGAGAAGGGTTCCTTTTTCCCAAAAGCCTCTCCAACATTTGTTGTTGGGTGATTTCTTTATGATAGCCATTCTTTCTGGGGTGAGATGATATTTCAATGATTTTTTTTTGTTTGCATTTCATGGTTGGCTAGTGATGTGGAGCATTTTTTTCATATATTTATTCACTTCTTTAACTTCGTCCTCTGAGAGGGCTGTTTTCATCTTGGATGCTCATTTCTGGACTGGGTCTTTAAATTTTAGGGCCCTAGTGTTTTTTTAGTTCTTTATAGATTCTAGAGAGCAGAACTTTGTCTGAGTACTTATTTGTCATAATTTTTTCCAAATTTCTGGGTTGTCTTTTCACTTTGTTGGTAATTTCTTTTGACATGCAAAAACTTCTCAATAAGAGGTGGTCCAAGTTGTTAATTCTTTCAAGTGTTTCCCATGTGATTTGATTTTTGATCATGAACCCTTTGCCTACCCCTATGTCTTCAAGAGTTCCTCGACAATCTTTTCCAGGAGATTTAGTATTTCTGTTTTAATATTTAGATTTTTAATCTACTTTGACTTTAGTTTAGTGCATGGTGTTAGATCTGGGTCAAATTTTAGTTTTTAGCATGTAGAGAGCCAAATTTTCCAGCACCATTGGTTAAAGAGGATATCTTTCTTCCAGTTTGTATGTTTGGCCACTTTTTCAAAGATAAAGTGGCTGAGTGTGTGTAGGAGTTTCAGGGTCTTCTTATCTCTTCTATTGATCGTCAGGTCTATTTCATTGCCTGTGCCATGCTTAATTTATCACAGTAGTCTTGTAGTATAATTTCAAGTCAGGAATTGTAATGCTTCCTATCTTGTCTTTTAGAACAGGATTACCTTTGGTATTCTAGATCTTTTCTGGTTCCAAGTAAATTTTAGGAATGATTCCTCTAGGTCTGGAAGGTATCTTGGTGGTAGTTTGATAGGGATTGCATTAAATCTGTATGGCAATTTTGGGAGTATGGCCGTCTTCACGATGTTGGTTCTTCTTATCCAGGAGCATGGAATATCTTTCCATTTTCTGAAATCCTCTGCCATCTCTTTTTCCAGATTATTGTAATTTTCCTTGAAAAGATCTTTAACTTCTTTAGTTAACTTAATTCTAACATATTTAGCCCGTTTTCTCCGCGCCGCCTGCGATTTGGAGTTTGCTCTCCACACAGTGTGTGCGTTTCCCAGTCGCGTCATCGCTGCTGCCCGCTTGTCTGCTTAACGACACTTTCTCAATCCATCGTTGCCACCATGAACGGACAGCTCAACGGTTTCCACGACGCTTTCATCGAGGAAGGCACGTTCCTCTTCACCTCGAAGTCTGTGGGGGAAGGCCACCCAGATAAGATCTGTGACCAGATCAGTGATGCTGTCCTAGATGCCCACCTTCTGCAGATGCCAAAGTGGCTTGTGAAACTGTTGCTAAAACTGGAATGATCCTTCTTGCTGGGGAAATCACATCCAGGGCTGCTGTTGACTACCAGAAAGTTGTTCGTGAAGCCATTAAGCACATTGGATATGATGATTCTTCCAAAGGGTTTGACTACAAGACTTGCAATGTGCTGGTGGCCTTAGAGCAACAATCACCAGATATTGCTCAAGGTGTTCATCTTGACTGGAATGAAGAAGACATTGGTGCTGGAGACCAGGGCTTAATGTTTGGTTATGCCACTGATGAAACTGAGGAGTGTATGCCCTTAACCATTGTGTTAGCCCACAAGTTAAATGCCAAACTGGCTGAATTACGTCGCAGTGGTACTCTGCCTTGGTTACGCCCAGATTCAAAAACCCAGGTGACTGTGCAGTATATGCAAGATCGTGGTGCTGTGATTCCCATCAGAGTGCACACAATTGTTATATCTGTTCAACATGATGAAGAAGTCTGTCTTGATGAGATGAGAGATGCCCTAAAAGAGAAGGTTATCAAGGCTGTTGTGCCTGCAAAATACCTTGATGAGGATACAATCTACCACCTACAGCCGAGTGGCAGATTTGTTATTGGTGGGCCTCAGGATGATGCTGGTTTGACTGGCCGGAAAATCATTGTGGACACTTACGGTGGTTGGGGAGCTCATGGCGGAGGTGCCTTTTCAGGAAAGGATTATACCAAGGTGGACCGTTCAGCTGCTTATGCTGCTCGTTGGGTGGCAAAGTCTCTTGTTAAAGGAGGTCTGTGCAGGAGGGTTCTTGTACAGGTCTCTTATGCTATTGGAGTTTCTCATCCATTGTCAATCTCCATTTTCCATTATGGTACCTCTCAGAAGAGTGAGAGAGAACTATTAGAGATCATGAAGAATTTTGATCTTCGCCCGGGGGTCATTGTCAGGGATCTGGATCTGAAGAAGCCAATTTATCAGAGGACTGCAGCCTATGGCCACTTTGGTAGGGACAGCTTCCCATGGGAAGTGCCCAAAAAGCTTAAATATTGAAAGTGTTAGCCTTTTTTCCCCAGACTTGTTGGCGTAGGCTACAGAGAAGCCTTCAAGCTCTGAGGGAAAGGGCCCTTCTCCCTAATTTTTCCTGTCCTCTTTCAGCTCCTGATTAGTTGGCAGCCACTCTCTAGTCAATGACATGAATTTTAGCTTTTGTGGGGGACTGTTAAGTTGGGCTTGCTATTCTGTCCCTAGCTGTTTTGTTCACCATTATAATGAATTTAGCGAGCATAGGTGATCCATGTAACTGCCTAGAAACAGACAACACTGTAGTGAATAATGCTTTGAAATTGAACCTTTGTGCCCTGTCACCCAGACCTCCAAAGTCCTTAATTGCGTTGACTTTCCCACCATGCTGAAACTGTCCTTGTAATGTGCACGTAAAGTACTTGTAGTTCCACTAGAGCCTATGTCTGGCAGTGCCACACCCCTATCAGCATGAATTTGTAATGTCTTGAGCGCTATTATGAATGTGAAGCCCTCTAACTCACCCTGTAACTTGGTCCATTTCTAATTATGTAGCTTTGTCAGGGAGTGTTCCCTATCCAGTCAGTCTTGCATGTAACAGCAAGTTCCAGTTGGAGCTCTAGCCTGACATCAAAAAAGGCAGTTACCATTCAGCCATCTCCCTGGTGCTTATGCTCTTAATTGCCGCCTCTAACAGCACCAAATCAAAATCTCTGCTTTTCAGCTGTCTTGGAGGACGTACGTAATAAGGTTTTTAATTTAGTAAAACCAATCCTATGCATGGTTTCAGCACTAGCCAAACCTTACCAACTCTTAGTCTAGAAAAACAGGCACTTGGCACCCTTGTGATGTCATACAGAGAAGTCACAGGGCAGCACCTGAGGGTCTGTAGGTTGCACACTTTGGTACCAGATAACTTTTTTTTTCTTTATAAGAAAGACTGAGTATTCCACACTGCACAATAATTCCTCCCAGGGTTTTAACTTTGTTTTATTTTCAAAACCAGGTCCAATGAGCTTTCTGAACAGCTGGTGTAGCTACAGAGAAACCAGCTTTCTTCAGAGAGCAGTGCTTTTGGCGGGGAGGAGGAAATCCCTTCATACTTGAACATTTTCTAATTGCTTATTTATTGTATTCTGAGGTATGGCGTAAGTACAGAGAAGCCATCGCCTCAGATGGCAGCTTTTAAATTTTTTTTTTTTTTTTTCCTCAACACCATGATTCCTTTAACAACATGTTTCCAGCATTCCCAGGTAGGCCAAGGTGTCCTACAGAAAAACCTTGGGTTAGACCTACAGGGGGTCTGGCTGGTGTTACAGAAGGGAGGGCAGAGCTGGTGCAGCTGGCCATGGAGAAAGCTGACTTGGCTGTTGTGGTACAGAGAAGCCAGCTTGTTTACATGCTTATTCCATGACTGCTTGCCCTAAGCAGAAAGTGCCTTTCAGGATCTATTTTTGGAGGTTTATTACGTATGTCTGGTTCTCAATTCCAACAGTTTAATGAAGATCTAAATAAAATGCTAGGTTCTACCCTAAAAAAAAAAAAATTCTAACATATTTAATCTTCCTCAGTGGTATTGTAAAGGTATTGTTTATATAATTTCTCACTCAGTGTTTGTGTAGAGGAATGCTATTGACTTTTGGGTATTGACTCTAAAACCTGCTATGGTACTGCATTTCTGTATTAATTCTAGTAGCTTCTTGATGGAGGTTTTTGGGTCTTCCAAGTAAAGTATCATGTCATCTGCAAATAATGATAATTTAACTTCTTCTTTACCTATTCTTATTCCTTTTATTTCTTTCTCTTGTCTAATGGCTGTAGCTAATGATTCCAGAACTATATTGAATAGGAGTGGTGATAGTGGTCATCCTTGTCTTGTACCAGATCTAAGATTAAAAGATTTCAGTTTTTCTCCATTTAGAATTATGTTACCCATTGGATTGTCATAAATAGCTTTTACCAGATTGAAGTAGAGGCCATCTATTTCAATTTTCTGTAGAACTTTGAACATGAATGAGTGTTGGACTTTGTCAAAAGCCTTTTCTGCATCAATGGAGAAGATCATGTGGTTTTTAGTTTTGCTCTACTGATATAGTGTATTACATTTATAGATTTTTGAATATGGAACCATCCTTGCATCTCTGGGATGAATCCTACCTAGTCATGGTGTATGATCTTCTTGATGATTTGCTGCATTTTATTTACTAGAATTTTATTGAGAATTTTTGCATCTATGTTCATGAGGGAGATTGGCTTGTGGTTGTCCTTCTTAGTTGCATCTTTCCCTGGTTTTGGTATCAATATAATACTTGCCTCCAGGAATACTTTTGGGAGGATTGCATCCTTTTCAATTTCATAGAAGACTTTGAGGAGTATAGGGACTACATCTTCTGTACATTTCTTGTAGAATTCAGCTGTGAATCCATCCAGACATGGACTTTTCTTTGTCACTAAGTTTTTTATTACATCTTTTATTTCATTGGCTGTTATTGGGCTATTGAGAGTGGTTTTATCTTGTCCATTCATTTTTGGGAATTTGTACCTTTCTCGGAATCTGTCCATTTCTTCTATGTGTTATATTCTATGAGAGTAAAGATTCTCATAGTAGCTATTTATAATCTTCTGCATTTCCACTGGGTCTGTGGTAATTACACACTTTTCATTCTTTATTGCTTGTATTTGAATTTTTTCTTTCCTCTTTTTGATGAGGTTAGCTAGGGGCTTATCAATTTTATTTAATCTTTCAAAGAACCAAGGGGCCGGGGAGATGGCTCAGTAGGATAAGCGCTTGCCTGCCAAATGCAAGGACCTGAGTTCAATCCCTGGTTCCACCAAAACAAACAAACAAACAAACAAAAAAAAAAAAAACCCAAAGAACCAGCTTTTTGCTTTTTTAATTCTTTGAATTGTTTTCTTCATCTCAATTGAATTAATTTCTGCTCTGATCTTTACTATTTCTTCCCATCTTTGGGCTCTGGGTTTGGTTTGCTCTTCCTTTTCTAGTTGTTGTAGGTGCAACAAGAGGGTATTTATTTGTTCCCATTCTGTTTTCCTAATGTCTGAGTTCACATCTATGAATTTCTGCCTGAGAACTGATTTCATCGTATCCCATAAATTCCAATAAGTTGTGCTTGAATTTCCATTGAATTGTAGATATTGTTGAATTTCTTGTTTAATTCCATCTGTGACCTATTGGTTGTTGAGTAGAGTGTTGCTTAACTATATATATTTAGGTTTTTTTTTTTTTT
>NW_004524726.1:2442361-2449031 GCF_000260255.1 Octodon degus
TTCTACTTAATTTCCATGCATCTGTGGAACTTTTGTGTTTTCTTTCGCATTAGCTTTTTGTTTCATTCTACTATGGTCAGATAATATGCATGGGATAATTCCTGTTTTCTTGCATATACTTAAGCATGACCTATGGACCAGTATGTGGTTTATTTTAGTAAATGACCCATCTGCACCTGCGAAAAATGTGTATTGAGCTGTGTTTGGGTGGAACACTCTGTATATGTCCACCAAGTACATTTTTTTCAAGCTCTGGTTCAGTTCTGTTATTTCCTTGCTAAGTTTTTGTTCAGTTGACCTATTGGGATAAAGGGGTATTAAGGTCTCCTATGAAAATTGTGATATCAGATATTAGATTTTTCATGTCCATTAAGATTTGCTTTACATAGGTGGGTGCTCCCATGTTTGATGCATACATATTTATGAGTATTACCTCTTCTTCTTGAATTTTTCCCCTAACTAGTACATAGTGGCCCTCTTTATTTCACTTGATCATTGTTGGTTTGAATATGAGACTGTCTGAGAATAAGATTGTTACCCCTGCTTTTTTCTGAGGTGCTGAGGCATGTAGTATTTGTTTCCATCCTTTAATTTTCAGCCTATGAATGTCTTTATGAGTTAAATGTTTCTTGTATACAGCATATTGTTGGATTTTGCTTCTTAATCCACTGTGCCAGTCTATTTCTCTTAATTGGTGAATTGAGTCCATTTACATTGATGGTTATAATTGAGATGTATTGACTTACGATTGACATGTTATTTACCTGTTGTCATTTACTCCTTTTTCTCCTGAGTATAATTGCTTGCCCTATTTAGTTGGATGCTTCTGATCTCATCCTTGAAGTTCTGATCATTTTGGTCCCTCTCTAGAACATCTTTCAGGAGCCTGTGTAGGGTTGGCTTTGTCATCATGAAATTTTTTAGTTGTTCTTTGTCATGGAAGTATTTCACTTCTCCAATCAACTTTAAAGAGAGTTTGGCAGGGTATAGTAGTCTTTGCTGGAATTTGTTTTCATAGAGGACTTGAAGGCCCCTGCTCCATGCTCTTCTTGCCTTCATGGTTTGTGAAGACAAGTTGGTCATAATTCTGATGGGTTTTCCTTGAAGCATCTTCAAGATCTGCTTCTTTTCTCTAGCATCTTTCAGTATATTATTCTTCAGATGAATTTCTGGGATCTTGACCATTATATGTCTTGGTGTGTTTTTAATTGGGTTGAGGTTACTTGGTGTTCTGTATGCTTCGGTTAACTGAATGTCTGATTGTTTCTTCATATTTGGGAAGTTTTCTGCTGTTACTTCTGCCCATATTTTTTTAATGTCATTTGTACTGACTCCTTCTTTCTCACTGATACCTATTAGTCTCACATTGTTCATCTTTGCATCATCTTGCAGGTGATGGATTATTTTTTCCTGCATCCTAGCTGTTTTTAAGAGATCTTTTCTTACCTTTTCACTACCTGCACCAGCATCTTCCAGATCTGAAACTCTGTCTTCACTTTCACGCAAACGGTTTTGCAAGCTTGTGATTGAGACTTTACTTTCCTCTATATCTCTTGGACTCTGCTTCATGCGTTCTGTTTCTTCCTGTATTGTTCATTTAAGGAATTCATCATTTTTCTAATCTCCTCTTTTCTTTATCAATGTCTTCATTAGAAGTAGTTATTAATCCTTTTACTGCAGTGTTTTCTTCAGATTGGGTTTCCTCCCTATGTTTCTGTAGTTGATTCTTTACTTCACATGCTATGAGTTCAGAGTATTTTTTTTTTAATTTCAGAAAAGAATTCCACTCTTAGTTTCTGTATAACTTTCTACTGTTGCTTATTTACTCTCAATGCTATTAATCTATACATTTGAGCTGAACTAGTGTCCTCTGCACTTGTTCTGGGTGGACATTGGGTTTCCTCCATATGTTTCTGCATTTGATTCTTTACTTCAGATGCTATTAATTCAGGCATTTCTTTTTTCATTTCCAATTTGAGTTCCTCTATACCTTTCTGCAGTTGTTTCCTTATTTCAGAAGTTGTTGACTCATTGATTTCAGCTATGTTGTTCCCAATTTGTTTTGTGTTCATGTCCTCTGCACTTGTTGTGGGTGGGCTTGGGATCTGAGATTGCATTTTATTCCTTCTCATTGTCATTTTGTGTAGTACTGTATTCTGACCTTTTTTTGTAGAGCTTTGGTGCAGTTACAACCTGAGCACCTACTGAAATTTAGGTGCAGATCTACAAAGTTTGGATTTTTCCAGCTGTGCCTGGCTTGAGTCTGGCTGCTGTGCTCAATGCCTTCATGCTGCTGCCCTTGGGAATCGACACTGTTGTGCCCCTCTGGCAAGATGTTCTGCTCCCGGACTAGCTAAGTGGCTTGTTCCCCTGCTCTCTCTACAGGGATTGCAGCTGCAGGGTTTCACCCCAGGCCTCTATGCCAGGCCTGAGCTGAGTCTGGAGGGGACAAGTGGAGTAGGGGGGAGAGGAAGTTCTCCCACACAGTCACTGACCCTGAGCTTGGGCTGGATCTGGAGGTCCTGAGAATGGGGCAGATGTTCTCACTCACTGGACAGGGGTAGGAGGGACTGTGGAGTGGTGGGGAGGTCCCAAGTGGGTGGAAGAGGGTCTCATCCATGCTGTGCTTGTGCTTGGACCGGATAGGTCCCACTGGCACAGAGTAACTGGAATCTCTCTCACACACTCACCGGGCCTGGACTAGAACTGGATCTGGGGGTCCCCAGAATGCAGCAGAAATTCTTACTTGTGGATGGGGTGCTGGTTTGGTGCTGCGGAGTGGTGGTGGTGTCTGAAGGGGGTGAAAGTGGGTCTCACCCATACTGCACCTGGGCTTGGACTGGCAGGTCCAGGCTCAGGGTGGCCTGAAGTTCCCCACACACTCACAGGGCCTGGGCTAGGACTGGATCACTGAAACTCAGTTTATAAAATGTAAGTAACTCAGTACAGAGAAAATTTTGCTCAAGGTGTTCACATATTATAAATATCACACTAAAATTAATGCAAATGTAGCTTTCAAGGGATTACTTTGAAAATTATGTGATTGTCTTTTTTGGAAAACATGATTTATCCAGCACAAGTGGAGCTCAATTTACTGTTGACATATTCTAAGAGGAATAGGCAAAATAGGTTATTTTTAATTAGTTACCTGTTTTTCTCTAGAGGACGTGGACATAAAATACTTCACCATTAATGAAATTCAAACAGGGAAATTAGTTGATCATGTAACTGTGTTTTAAATCATGGTCTTTTTCAAGATCTCTAAGTCTGTGTCAGCTGCCCCTAAAGTGAGGTAAGAAAATATAGAGCTGGGAAACTGACAAATTTTTTTGATACATATAAACAGTCTCATGAAATTAAGATTATTGAGGCTGCTAAGAATAAAGAATCTGAAGCTGGAGTGATAAGCAGTAGTTGGACTCACCATGGTGTTTATTTATAACTCACAGTTTTCACATTTATTTTGCCAGTACAATAAACAGGACCCCTGTGGCATGAAAATTTAAATGCTGCTTCCAACAACTTGATTCTTCTCCTGAAGTAGTTGACATGGCAAGAGTTTCTCGTTGGCATTTATTATCATTAAATGCCTGATTATTAAGAAATACTTTGCAGGACAAAAATTCCATCCTGGGAGAACTTAAAACATAGGAAGAGTCTAATTATGTATCCCCTAGTTAGCCAGAGCCAGTGGAGTTTTAGTATCACTTTATGCTTATTCTTCTGGAGTATCTTCAAACATTTCAATAGTTGATTCTGGAAATGTCAATATCATGAGAAGCCCAACAAGGTTCTGTAGCCCACTGAGGAAGAAATCACAGCAGGCAACCATGAACCTATGGCATATTAGTAAGTGTGTTTTACACTAACTCCTTTGTTTCTGGTCAGTCGGCCTCTGCTTAATATTCTCATGCAGGAAAACCAAACAAAACTAAACTACAGTATTCATTCCACATTGTTTTTTATTTATTTATTTATCTTTTGTCCCCCTCAAAGTACCTTTTCAAGCCATTCACTAAAATACACAAACTGAAGATGTAGGGAATCATCTCAGATACAGTGTACACTTAAATGCAGCCTCTTAATCTTGCATCTTCTATCATAAACTTTCCCTCACTTTTCATCTAATTTACTTTCACTGAAACATGATTGACAGTGAGTGTCCAAATTAATAAATAGTTGTCATTTTGTTGACATCAGTATATATTTATACTTATTTTATTTTAGGTGTTCTTGGAATTATCCCCCACAAAACAAAATTTATTTCATAAGCGGAAAAATCATGAAAAGCATGTTAAATTATAGCTTGGTTTAAAAGACAGTTTGCAAGATCTCAGAAGGCTCCTGTGTCAATCGTATTTCCTTTCCTGTTTCATATGCATAATCAGTACATCGTCTTGTGAAATTCTCTTGCTTCTTTTTCTACAGGTATTTTTGTTTGTTGTTTGCCTAACTCTGAATCCTTCATACATAAGTTTAATTTTCCTTACTTTTTAATTTACAAGAATAGAGTCATATTGAATATATTAATTTATGATCTATAACCAGGGTGATATGTAAGGCTGTGTGGTTCACTGATTTTCATTGCTATAATAATCCACTGTACAAACCTATCTAATGTTTTTCAGTTCTATTCAGGAAAGACTATATAATTTGCCAAGCTCAGCCCTAAATGAAAATTTGAGGATCCTGGACTAAAATTTTTTAAGAGTTTTTGAATCAGAAGAACTTAAAAAATATAAAACATTTATTTAGGGAACCTGTATTTACATACAGATCATAAGTTTGCAAAGCCAAGAATGATTTTAGCACTGATTTTCATGTGCATCAGTGTTTGCTTTAGTTTTGGTTTTGTTTCTGCTTAATTACTAGCACAACTGTTACAAACATATGTCTCAATTTCCCTTAGAATTTACAGTCAAGATTTTCTCTAAATTATGTGCACCCTAATCATCTGTGACACAATATATGCACTTTTTAAAATTTAGTAGTCATGGGAGATTGTTCACCAAGGCACCCAGGACAAATTACATTTTTGAACACAGTACATAAGATTGCTCTACTGAATGTATCTATCAGTCTCTTTCGTGTTAAAAATTTACAACAGTATCTCATTGTGATTTTCATTTATGTATTAACAAAAGTTAGTATTGCTTATATTATGGAAATAAATGAGATTGGAGTCCCATGGCTGCTACTGATGGGAAGAAAGCCATCATTCTCACAAGGTATTTTTTCTCTAGTTGTTTTTTCTAGTCATTGAAGATATATATCTTTAATCTTTCAAATTGCTAACAATTTTAGAATTTTCAATAGAGATTTCTTAGAAATTTTATTTGTTGTCCCCTAATATTTCATTAAAATTAGTACTTCATTAAAACTTCTGTAGAAGACTTTTATCGAGTTTTAACCAGTTTTAATGTAATGTGTTTTTGAATAACAAACTGCTAAACATTGCAGAGCTTCCATTTCTGTATTAAGTATTAGATGTTTAAAAGTAATACCTATTTTCTGTCTCTATATCTTGCATCCTTCATTATCTGAATATATTACCATCCAATATTTTTATTTGTAATAGTCTAAAATATAATTCTTCTCAGATCTCAAGAATGACCTAAAAAATACTAAATACTAAATACTGGTATTTAAATTTGGCTTTCCTTGGCATCTCTTCTTATTCTCTAATTTTCCTTTAAAAGCTCTGTTTTGCAACAGTGAAGATGCCTAGTCCCCTTCTTTCTTACATCATGACTCCAGAAAGTCACTGTACTGATGAAAGCATTGCTCTAAGTAAAGCATGCCCTTCATGCTTTACTTCTTTCAGTAGTTGACCCCAGCATATCCTTCACTTTAAATTACCAAGTCAGGTCTCTCCATTTAGGATTGAAAATGTTACTTTTTTTTTTTTTTAGGGGTTGAACTCAGGTCCATATAGGACATATTAAAAAATGTCATGTTTTAAACCTGGCATTCAGTTTCCACTTATTTCTCATGTCCACACTCTTCTAAACAAAATGTCATATAATTCAAAGTTCACAGAAACCACTTACAAAGAAATTCCTTCTGCAGTTAGTGGTACTTATTTGTGTTTAAAGTATGACTGCTAGGGGCAGGGAGATGACTCAGTGTAATGAGCGCTTCCCTGGCAAGTGCAAGGGCCTGAGTTCAATCCCCGGCTCTGCAAAAAAAAAAAAAAAGTATGACTGCTAATGTATCCAACTGTCAGAAAGCAATTTTAATGTCCTTATCCTCTCAGCCAGTTCGGAGCACTTTCATGATTTTGCTAGTGAAGCTGCTGCCTCTTGGCCAGAAAGTTGCAGACCCACTGTGTGCACTGCATTCTTGTAGCTGTATGTTTGAAACAAATTTAAATACTCTACTAAATTGAAAATAAAATAATGACAAATCAATTTGAAATATTAAATTTTGCATAAGCCTTCTAGTCTTGGTACTCTGCTCTTAGGTTGCCTCTTTTTATCTAATTATGTGGCACCAGCATTTAGCTCTCATAGACATTTTCCTATTGCCTGTGCTCTCTGTTGATCAGGAAGACATCTACAAATTTAAGGATTGATATGTCCAGCAGACACTAAAGAAAAGCAGTAACAACCTTTAAAATTCTTAAATTTTATTTATTTATTTATTTGAGAGAGAGAGAGAGAGAGAGAGA